>NC_061509.1:223909226-223988846 GCF_022539505.1 Lolium rigidum
ATGAAATCAATAAGAAACTAAATGCCAATCCTCGAGCTGCATGGGGAGGAACCAAATCCCAATGACCTCTATTCAACATTGTTTCCCAAAGCAAAGAAGTCAACAAGGTATGGTCTAGGCATGGTAGTTGGTGGAAAAGGATCGTAAAATCTAGCTCAAGCACTAGCGGCTCTTGAAGAGAGTAGGAAAGAGACCAGAGACCTAAAGCTTGTGGTCGAAAACATGGCGCGAAAGACTGATATCATAGAAGGGCGATTGAGTCAACTAATGCTAGTGTACCAAGCTAGCCGTAAAATACGGGACAACCGAGCAACGAAGCAATGACAGACAAGTGAAGAGGGAATGGAAGGTATTCCTACAATCCAGGTACACTACAAACTTCTTCATTCATGAGTAATTACATGGTCAACAGTATATTTCCATAAAGTCTGGTGATATCTAAATTAGTGATATGATTGAACCAATGTAGGTTACCAAACAAAATGTTGACAAAGTTATTAGCAGTGAGGTTACAGGTTGCAAAGAAAATGTAAGACTCAGCCTTCTTCTTTCATGATCCGTATTGTAATCATACTATCCAGGATGGTGCGGGTAAGTATTTGATAATTTTGTTTAAATGCAGGAAACTAGATCAACTCGAAGTAACACATGCAAAAAGAAGCCAAAAACATAGTCATACCTCGAAGTTGGAGGTTCTCAAGCCAAGGTAAAGTATCAACGAGTTTCATGTCCACTTGGCTCCTAGATGGTCCTCATTAATTGTGTGCTCTGATTGTTTAAATGCAGGAAACTAGATCAACCGAAGTAACAAATGCAAAAAGAAGCCAAAAACCTAGTCATACCTCGAAGTTGGAGGTTCTCAAGCCAAGGTAAAGTATCAACGGTTTCATGTCCACTTGGCTCCTAGATGGTCCCGTTAATTGTGTGCTCGATTGTTTAAATGCAGGAAACTAGATCAAGCTGAAGTAACACATGCAAAAAGAAGCCAAAAACATAGTCATACCTCACAAGTTGGAGGATCTCAAGCCAAGGTAAAGTATCAACAGTTCCATGTCCACTTGGCTCCTAGATGGTCCCGTTAATTGTGTGCTCGATTGTTTAAATGTAGGCCACCACAACTCATGAAGATAGAAGAGCCAGAAAAATAAAGGATAGAAAGAGTGTGAAGGAACCTAATAGTTCTATACCAAAGGTATGAGCTGCTAACATTGGTACTTTTTAAAACTGGTAATTGAATCTACCACCTAATCATACATTCATGCGACATTTTTGGTATTTGACAGGAAACAATTTATACCCATGAAACAACGTATAGCCAGCAAGGTGTATACAGCCAGGAAAGTATGTTTAGCCGAGGAAGAAATGTTTACCAATCAAGAAGAAGGGAATCATTCAAAGACAACCTACAAGCATCTAGAGGCAAAGGTACTCGACTCCTCATAGAATGAAAAATACTCTACGGAATATGTTATAACCGAGCCTTATAGAAATAAATAACAAAATATGTTATCTGCATGACGACTAGTGTGAACAAGATCATTAAATCGGTCAAAGTGGAGAAGGCACAAGAGAACAAGATGAAAAACAGTGAGGGGAAGAAGAAAAGGAACAAATGGACAGTAAATGTGACAAAAGGGATGGACGTCGCTTTAACTTCACCAACAAGTGAAACAATAGTGGCTCTTGGCACTCGTGCGGAATGCGGTACATCGATGAGTACATAGAGGTTATGATCAACATGGTCTTGAAGAGAACCACGAGGTTACCACAAGCAAAGGGGAGAATGACGCTACTCGGTGAAGCCGAGGCACACTCAATCCAAGTGGCCAAGGAAGAATGTAAGTTACACTTGCCTCTTGATCAATACTCGTAGAGTCAATATCGTAGTGTCATGAAAAAAACCATGTGAAACATGATCAATACTCGTAGTGTCATGAAACAACCATGATTGTAGTATTGGTGCACTGGCTGATATTTAGAGGAACTTCCATATATCAGGATTCTGCTTCCATGGATACCCAAACAATTGCTTGATAACTATCTAATGCTTTAACTATCTATGCATGTTGCACGACAAAGCGTGTTGTTGCTCCTCACCATGTACTTGGTGGTTGCTTATAGTTGGAAAAGCATGTGTATTGATACAGATGACCTCTCGTGATGCTTTCCAATCATCCTAGCCTAGCTTGTTGCCTATCAGTTGGTTGTTTGAAATGAATTGCTTTGCGGTAATGACTCTATTACTTCGTTTCTCAAGCTATAGGGATGCCAACTATTGTTGGGGACCATAGCTTCATTTTGAACCTTGTTGGGTAATGCTTGCAGTCGATGCTTGAAGAAGTGGACATGACTCATGCATCAATTGTGAGCAGCATGGACAAGAACTTGCGCATTCATTCCGGATCAGATGGTAGGGTGTTGACATTGCGGGAGCAAGAGCGAATCGGGATAAAATTAGGAGAACGAGATAACCTAAATGACGGTCAAAACCACGACGGAACTAAGAGGAGGAGAACCTTCACCTTCAAGTCAAAAGCCTCCATAGCTTCTCCAGATCCGGTCGATGAATTGCCTGGATGATGTGTGACCGAGGCTGGATGATGCTTTCAAGCTGATGAATTTGTATGTTATCTAATGATGGATGATGCTGGATGATGTTGATGATCGCTTATGACTCGAATGCTTGTAAGTTATCCGATGCTTCGGATGATCATGTTTATGATCGCTTATGACTGAATTCTGTTTATGATCGAATGCTTGTTTGTGTAATTGTAAGTTAAATACCTGGATGTTTCAAAGTGTTGACTCGAATGCTTATGACTGAATTGTAAGTTAAATGATTTGACTGAATGTTCATGAATGCTGCCTACAAAAAGAAACATGCGGCATTAGGCCTATATGCTCGAAAACAAATTTGGAGGCATTTGCGAAATGCCGGCAAAAGCTTTGAACGGCATTTCCACCTTGTGCCGAGAAAAAGGTTCCGCGGCGTCACCACCTTGTGCCGAAAAAGATTCGGCGGCATCTCCGGAAAGTGCCGGCAAAAACCTTCCACGGCACAATCGAAAAGTGCCTAGCAAAACTCTAAACAGGCAAAAGCTGATCTGCACCGAAATAGCTATTACTGGCACCGGTATTTGTGCCTTGAATTACATACCGCGGCATCTCACGAAAAATGCCGGCAAAGAGCAATCTCGACTGGAATAAACGCAGCACTTTTTTTTGTGCCTCGAAAAACCTTTGCCGGCACTTTTGGTGCCTTTGCCGGCACTTTTTTGTGCCGGCAAACTGGGAACCTGACGCAGTGACCAAGGGCCTCGGTGTAGGTGCCCCCATGGAGCCCGGTGCTCCGGAGTACCGCCCTACGGAGGCCTTGCGGCGGCGGCCTTGAACAGCCGCGTACGGCCCTTCCCCATGGATGCAGCGACGGAGGCCCAGCTGCGGGGAGTTGGCGTGGTCACCAGAGGGCTAGATGCTAAAATCGTCACCCTGCTCTCCCGCGTCCACTCCGTCCTCCCCTCTCCGCCCGCCGTCTCCAGCCACGCCGCCCTCTCTGCCGCCCTTCTCACCCCACCTTCGGACGGCGGCGACCGCATCAGCGACCTCCCCGACAAGATCCTCTGCGACATCGTCTCCCGCCTCCCTGTCAAGGACGGCGCGCGCACCGCCGCGCTGTCCTGCCGCTGGCGCGGCGTCTGGCGCTCCACCCCGCTCGTCCTCATCGACTCCGACCTCCTCCCCGTCGGAAGCGGCTCGGGCCTGGAGGTTGCGTGCGCTGATGCGCACCGGGTCGCGTCCGCCGTCTCCTGCATCCTCCACGCCCACCCGGGGCCCTTCCGCTGCGTCCACCTCATCGGCAGCTACCTGGGGCAGTACCCCGAGGTGCTCGCGTTCTGGCTCCAGCTCCTCGCCGCCAAGGGCGTCCAGGACCTCGTCCTCGTCAACCGCCCGTGGCCGCTCGACATGGCCCTCCCGCGCACCCTGTTCGACATGGCAGCCCTCACCCGCCTGTATCTTGGCGTCTTTGAGTTACCTGACACGACCGGCCTCCGGTGCGCCGTGGCATTCCCCTACCTCCGCGAGCTCGGCCTTTGCTGGGTGGCCATGCTGAGGCGGGAGGATATGGATTTCATCCTTGCCAGGAGCCCTGTGCTGGAGATCCTATGCATCCAAACCAACATGCTTGTGAACCACCTAGATCTTGTCAGCCGCAGCCTCCGGTGTGTGCAGATCATCGAAGGCATTGATCTCAACATCACAGTCAAGTACGCCCCACATCTCGAGCGGCTCATTATCTGGTCATCCTTGATCCAAGATGACTTGCCCAGGTTGGTCAAGATTGGCCATGCCCCTGCGCTAAGCGTAATTGGCTATTTGGAACCGGAGAGGCACACACTAGAGATCCGCAACACTGTCATCAAGGTGCGTACAACGATGTCAAGTTTCCATTCTTCAATTCCACAATGTGTGTTTATGTACATGTGTGATCTTGTCTCACAAAAATGGGTGCATTTTGCAGGCTGGGACAATGGCGAGTCCAAGCACCGTGGTCCCATGCGTCAAGATCCTCGGCTTAAGAGTCTACTTTGCCATCCGCGACAATGCTAAGATGCTGCCCAGCTTCCTCAGATGCTTCCCCAATGTCGAGACGCTTCATCTTGAGGTGACACCACACTTGCTTAACTTGGCATCAATTTCCATCTTTGGGCACTAGCATCATCAATCTATACTGCTAATGCTTCCATCTAGAGCCAAAGTTTTTCTACTTTTTGTTTGAGGTGAGCTGAAATTTCCAACTGATTAACCAATGTACAGTCCAAGGAGACTTATCAGCCCACTGGCAAGCTGAGCTACAAGTTCTGGCAGGAGGTCGGTTCCATCAAATGTGTGCAGTCACACATTAAGCTGATGGTCTTCTATGGCTTCCAAGGGGAGCGGGGCGAGCTTTCCTTCCTCAAGTACTTCCTGGAGAGCGCACCGATGCTGGCAAAGCTGGTTATTATCTATAACAAGCGAAGTTTTACTTCATTGACTGAGGTGAACTCCAAAGTGCAACCTCTGTTTGCTGCAAAATGGGCCAGCCAAGACTGTTCGCTGTTGCTCTTGGAGAGTGCATTTCAAGAAGGTGAAGACAAGTGGTTGCTGAACTTCAAAACAGGATCTGATTTCTCTACAAGGGACCCGTTTGCGTGCGCTGCTGCTCTTGGTGGGTGCCATTTTTAAGGAGAAGGCCTTGTGTTCACTGAAGATTGGAAAAGAGGTTTTTGAGTTTCTACCAGGGGCTCTTTTGAGTTCAGCGGGTGATCAGCTTTTCTAGGGAAATGCATTGTTAATGCTCTGTTGCAGTAGTTGTAGAGATGATCGAGGAATCTATTCCGAACACTTCAGCGTACACGTTCAGGATTAGTGCTATTCGTGATTTGATTAGGCAAATAGATGCTAGCATTGTAAAAGTAAGCTGTGAGGCAAACAATGTAAGCCGTGAACTCGCTCGACTAGGTAGGTTACAAGGTAGAACAAAGCTTTGGCTCAGGGATATACTCCAGGAAGTCGCCATGGTGATTGCCTTCGATTGTAAACCTAAATCTTTTGTGGCTTAATTTAGTTTCTTTCCCCCCGCAGAAAAGAAAATGCTCTGTAGCAGCAGTCTCTGCGTGCGAGTCTCTGTTTGTGACCTTTGGCTTGTGTTTTTTTTTTTGTCGGGAGTTGCTCGTTTTATTCGCAAGACGACCTTCAGAAGTTGGTGCAAAAGACTGTTGCTCAAATGCAGTTTCCTGCTGTTTGTTTATTGAGCTTTGGCCTCTCGTTGACCATTTCTGCTGAATGTGTTGCTTGATGCTGACCGACAGAGATATACTCGTGGGCTATTTCATGCTTTACAAATTTCCTTTAGTTTGTTCCATGGAACGTGTGTTCCATCTGATGTACCCTGGTTGATTTCGCTCGTCTTGAGAGCATCTCCAGCCGCGTCCCCCAAACCGTCCCCCAAAGCGATTTGGGGCGCGCCGGATAAAAAAAGCGTTCCAGCCGCGTCCCCCAAAGCCCTTATTTGTCCGGCGCGCCCCGATACGGTGTCCGGCGCCCCGAGCCCGTCCCCGTCCCACAGGGGACGCTCCGGGGACGCCGGACACAACGAAAGCGAGGCGGGCTCCCACATGTCGGCGACTATTTGCATAAACCGTTGGTTCGCGCCTTTTTCTCGTCGCTCCTTCCTTCCCGCGCCTCCCACCCCACCGCCGCCGCTGGATTTCCCGGCCGTTTGGGCGTCTGATCTGTGCTGCGAGTCAGCACCGTTGTCGCGGCTGGGGCTCCCGCCGGTCGTGCCGCCGCCGCGTCGCCGCGCGCCTCCCAGAACGCGCCGTCAAATCCGCCCCACCTCCGCGCACGTAAGGTGCTCGGACGACTTGCCGGGTAGGCGCGATTGGTCGCTGTTTGTTGCGCTCGTCCGCGCTCGGCGCAATTTTAACCATTGATTTTGCTTTAGCCATGGACAGCGACGATGAGATGGTTGCCTCGCTGCCGGAGGACGAGCAAGCGTTCGACGACGACCTGCGGGAGCATTTGCCGATCATCGCGTCCCTCCAGGACATGCTTGACGCCGAGGCGGAGAAGAGGGAAGAGGCCGCGCCGCGGAGGATCAAGGCCGGGAAGAAGGAAGTCGAAGCCCCGGCGAGAGGATGGAGGGGCATGCCATGCTGCACAACGACTACTTCGCCGACGGGGCAACACATGCCGACAATTTTCGGCGCCGGCAGCGGATGAGCAAGGGCCTGTTCATGAATATCCTCCACGGCGTTCGAGAGTTCGACCCCTACTTCAAGCTCAAGCTCGACGCCGTAGGCGTTCTCGGGTTCTCATCCATTCGAAGTGCACCGCCGCCATGAGGATGCTTGCATACGGAGCACCTGCCGATACACAGGACGACTACCTTCGCATGAGTGAGTCTACCGCCATTGAGTGCATGTACAAGTTTTGCCGAGCTGTGGTGGGAAAGTTTGGCAAATACTACTTGAGAGGGCCAACTGAGGAAGAGACTCGCAAGGATCATGGCACAAAATGCTGCCGGAGGATTTCCGGAATGCTTGGAAGCATCGATTGCATGCACCGGGCATGGAAGAACTGCCCGTTTGCTTGGCAAGGTATATACAAAGGGCGTCATGGATATTGCAGTGTGGTGCTTGAAGCTGTGGCAGATTATGACCTGTGGATTTGGCATTCTTTCTTTGGCATGACGGGATCACACAATGACATCAACGTGTTGCAGCGGTCTTCGGTGTTCAGCAGACTAGTGGAAGGGCATGCTCCACCATGCAACTATGAGATCAATGGCCACCAATATACCAAAGGCTATTATCTAGCCGATGGTATATATCCAAAATGGGCCACTTTTGTCAAAACAATCTCGAATCCATCAGGTCCGAAGAATTCTCACTTTGCTACACGACGAGAGGCTTGCGAGGAAGGATGTCGAGCGGGCATTTGGTGTGCTTCAAGCACAATTTGCCATTGTCCGGTACCCTGCTCTAAGCTGGTCTCACGACCAAATGTGGGAGGTGATGCAGGCTTGTGTGATCATGCACAACATGATCATCGAGGATGACCGCAAGAATCATGTTAGGTCACATGTTGGTCCCTATGAGTGTCAATGCCCTCTCGCGGAGGTTGATCATGAGTTGCCTGCAGATTTTGCTGATTTTGTGGTCATGCACGCAGAGATCCGTGACAGCAATGTGCATGAGCAACTTCAAGCTGATCTCGTTGAGCATTTGTGGAGGATCAAAGGAAATACCGTGGCACCTTGATGTATCATCTAGCCCTTTTTATTATATTTGATTACTTGTTTTATTGTTTGTTGTAATTTAATTTAAAAACAATCCTCGAAAACATTTTTTTTCATATGCTACATTTGATATAAATTGTTTATGTGTTAAAAAAATTATTTTAAATGTTTGGGGGCGGCGTTTGGGGGACGCGGCTGGGGAGCGACGTCCCCCAAACGCGGCACGAACAAAACACGTCCCCCAAACGCTCAATCCGGCGCGGTTTGGGGGACGGTTTGGGGGACGCGGCTGGAGATGCTCTGAATTGTTAAATTATCATCAGAGCTAAGCTATCTCATGTTGTCTTTATAAGTTATTCTGCTGTTTTTTTAGAGAGTTATTCGGCTGTTATGTGCACTATAAATCAGTTGATTCGATCTGTGTATACATGTTTTACTCGAATTTACTGCATGGACCTGAGGTCTGCAGGAGGAGGATCACCACACTGACTACTTAAAAAGTACTCATCCGATTCATATTAATTAATTCAACCTTATCTAGATATAGATATATCTAGTTAACAAACACATCTAAAATAGTCAACAAACACATCTAGATATATCTGTGTGTAAAAAAAATTGAGTCAATTAATTCGAAACGAATGGAGTAATAAAAATTATAAATAGGTACTCAACCACCTAGCGACAACTATAAACACTAGCATGAACCCAATGCGCGTCACCCTCGCTCCTCCATCACCGAAACTGGACAAAGCTTATCATAATAAAGCTTGTTGTACTAAACGAGAAGTTATCATGCTAAGATCCAAAAAAACGAGCACACCAAACAGCCACCAACAAATACTACATCAAGTTGAAGTAGTATGAATTTAATAACATCAAATTTTGACACGTCAGTTAAATTTGTGATTAAACTTGAGGGAGTTATTCGTGGTAGGAGTACTATCTCGTTTTTCTACAAAAAATCAAAATCATATTTTCGAGTTTCAGAAAATTCTAAGAAAAATCGCATGTATGTAAATGATGTAATTCAAAAACGTGTAAAATATCAATTTCAAATACTTTAAGCAGTTCATTTTCAAATCTCCAAAACATATCAGATTTTTTCATTTTTATCTAGCATAAAAAATAATTGGGTTGAGATTTTGCATGACCGTGTATCACTGAGTTATTCTTAGATTTCCTGATAACTTGTAAAAATGTCTTTTGATTTTTTAAAATAGCGACTGGGGCTCGGGTGCTAAAAGCACTTTCCACATCTTCTCTTCCTAATAATAAAAAGAGAAGTGGAGTAGTGGGAGAAAAGTGTTTTTGGCACATGAGTACCGCTCCTAATTTTTATAATCATATTTTTTCGATTCCGAAATATTGGAAATTAAATACCCACATAAATATAAACATTCCGACGGTATGGTTGGAATTTTGGAGAAAAATATGTTATACTCTGACCTATACAAAAAAGACAAATTTCGGACAAATATCTACTCCTATATGTAGCCATAAATTTGTTTTTTTTCCTGTAGCTTAAAATACAATGTTACCGAAACTTTGCACGGATATTTAGTCATTCGTGGAATAAATGTGAGATTTTTTGAAACATAGATTTACAATTTTCAAATATTTTAAAAACTGAAACACTGGTGGTGATGCTCAGTGCATCAAAAATCTGCTTCCATTGGGTGGTTTCTTCTCTGCCAAAAGGAATTCTTCCGCCACGGCATTCCCAAGGAAAACCCCCAAATCCGAAACCCTCGTCAGCTACTCCGGCAGCGGCGGCGGCGGCGGCGATCACCAGTCCCAATGTACCGCGCGCACCAGGGACCTCGGTGTAGGTGCTCGCACGGACCCCGGTGTGCCGGAGCGCCGCCCGTGGGAAGCCTTGCGGCGGCGGCCCTGCACAGCCGCGTGCGGCCCTTCCCCATGGACGCGGCGTCGGAGGTCCAGCAGCGGGAGTGCGGCGTAATCACAGAAGGACTAGATGCGCACATCGTCACCCTGCTCTCCTGCGTCCACTCCGTCCTCCCCTCTCCGCCCGTCGTCTCCGGCCACGCCGCCCTTCTCCCCCCACCCGAGGACGGCGTCGACCGCATCAGCGACCTCCCCGACAAGATCCTCGGCGACATCGTCTCCCGCCTCCCCGTCAAGGACGGCGCGCGCGTCTGGCGCTCCGCCCCTCTCGTCCTCATCGACTCCGACCTCCTCACCGTCGGAGGCGGCGAGTCGGGCCTGCAGGACGCGCGCGCTGAGGCGCGGCGGGTCGCGTACGTCGTCTCGGACATCCTCGACGCTCACCCGGGGCCCTTCCGCTGCGTCCACCTCGTCTGCAGCAGCCTGGAGGAGTACCCCGACCTGCTCGCGCGGTGGCTCCATCTCCTCGCCGTGAAGGGCGTCGGGGAGCTCGTGCTGGCCAACCGCCCGTGGCCGCTCGACACGCCCCTCCCGCCCACCGTGTTCGGCATGGCAACCCTCACCCGCCTGTACCTTGGCGTCTTCCAGTTCCCTGACACGACCGCCATCCGGTGCGCTGTGGCATTCCCGCGCCTCCGCGAGCTGGGGCTCTGCTTCGTGCCGATGCTGAGGCGGGAGGACATGGAGTTCCTCCTTTCCAGGAGCCCTGTGCTGGAGATCCTATGCATCCAAGCGAACGTTTTTGTCAAGCACCTAGATCTCGTCAGCCGCAGCCTCCGGTGCGTGCAGATCATCGAAGGCATTGATCTGAACATCGCAGTCAAGAATGCACCACACCTCGAGAGGCTCATCATCTGGTCATCAACAGTCCGAGACGGCTTGCCCTGGTTGGTCAAGATTGGCCATATCAGCGCAGCGCCGCGCCGCGCCGCGCCTCTGGCTGGCTGTAGCCTGTAGGAGTGGAGGAAGACTGGGAGAGGAACCGAGTTAGAATGTGGTTGAGCTGGCATTAATGTGCACGGTCATGCACGGCTGAGCAGACAAACACGCCACGCGCGTCATGCACGGCTGTCACGCGGATCACACCGATTCACCTCCAAGACCAAGAGACAAACGCGCCACGCACGGCTCTCACGCTGACCAAGGGGCCGGGTTGTAATTCACGCGCACGAAACAACCCGCCCGCGAATTAGCTGGCGCTCAGCATGCAAATCGATCCACCTCCAAGAGAGGCTCGCGCTGGGACGTTCTCATTAGCTGTCGAAACGGTGGTCCCCATCGCGGTTCCCCATTTCTTTTTTTTTTTGAAACTTCATATACAGGCCGCCTCATCAAAAACCTTCCAGTCCCCTTAGGTACCCTGGAAGGAAAAGAGTGCGTCTGGTACCTGCTGCCCCTCACAAAATAGTTACATCACTAACGAGCTTGCTAAGAATAAACCTAGGGGGTTCATCGACCCGGTACAAGACCTACCGTAACTAAAAGAAACTCTAGCAAGCTCGTGAGCTACGTGATTAGCCTCCCTATTACAAAACTCAATAGCAACCTTCCCAAAGCCAGACCAAAGAATACTACAATCATCATATATGGCTGCGGACGATGTTGCTGAGAAACCTCCATCCTTCATAGTCTCCACAACTTGGGCGCAATCTGTTTGAATAGTAAAATTTTGCATACCAATTTGTTGTGCCAGTGTCAAACCATCACGAAAAGCATAAGCCTCTGCCATCGGAGCATCCACCACATGAGGCAAATAAGTTTGGAGAGCTGCCAAGAAAGCCCCCGTATGGTCTCGAATAATGACACCCGTCGCCCCCTTTCCTGAATCACCATCAAATGCCGCGTCTACATTGATCATAAACCCACCTTCCATTGGCTTTTTCCAGCCCTCCTTTTTCTTCACCACCGATTTAGACCGAGCCTCCATATAATTTTTTGCAAGAACTCTAATAGACATAGCTGATCGGATCGGTGTCCGTACCTCCTCACCATGAACCTTCTTCCTCCTTTCCCACCGGATGAACCAGCCCTGCGTAAGAAAAAGTTCAGCAGCACCCACATTATCAATAGACGGTAATCGCCCCCCTCTTTTTATGATCTCCTCCACAATCACAGAGCCCGATCTGTCTATGTTCAGAATATCTCCAAGCCTCTCCTCCAAACCGAGACATCTCCACACGTCCTTTGCTCGCTCACATGTAAACATCATATGCTTTATGTCTTCACAACCATCTCGCACAAATGGGGCACCCGGCCATATTACCAATGTGCCGATTAGCAAGCACACCCTTACAGGGAATCATAGCATGTAAAACTCTCCGACCAAAAATTTTAATTTTACTAGGAATTTGGAGACTCCGTAGCTTCTCCCAAACTGAATTGCTTGCCCCTTCCGCAATACTCTCATTTCTATTGTTTCCCCAAATTTATAGTTCCATTGACAATAATAAGCTGATTTGATCGAAAACAGCCCCGACTTATTGTAGTGCCAAGCCACAAAATCTTCCCCGTCCTGGAGTCGGCGGAATTTGTAGAATTTCGTGTACATCAATTGGCCAAAAAATATCCGCAATCAGCTCTTCATCCCATCTACCATCAACGGGATTAATCAAATCCTCCACACGAGTAAGAATATTACCACCTCTAGGCGTCATGATTTTCGGATTATGACTTGAAGGAATCCAATTGTCCTCCCATATATTTATCTCGACTGCCGTCACCAACTCTCCAAATACACCCCTTTTAAAGCACTCCAGTGCCCGCGAATACTCTGCCATGTAAAAGAGTCTGCCACTTTTCGGTCTAGCATTAAGAAGCCGACCATCGTGGTAATACTTAGCTCGCGTAACTCTAACACATAGAGAATCAGAATCACTTAACAATCTCCAAACCTGCTTTGCCAACATTGCTAGATTGAAACATTGAAAGTCCCTAAAACCCATACCACCACTTGTCTTTGGGATGCACATTTTCCACCAAGCCTTCCAATGCATATGTTTCTGCTCTTCCTCATCGCCCCACCAGAATTGAGAGATGGCATCAGAAATTCCTTTGGAAATATTTTTTGGAATCTTGAAAACCATCATAGCAAACACTGGTATTGCTTGAGCAATTGCTTTAATAAGAATCTCTTTCCCCCCATACTCAACATTTTCTCCTTCCAACCACTAATCCTTGCCGTAACCCTTTCCACCAAATGTCTAAAACAAGTCACTTTTATCAACCCCTACCATAGCGGGTAGGCCAAGATACTTATCATTAAGGGATTCCGTAAGTATATTCAGAATTTGGCATACCTCCGCCCTCACTTCAACGAAGTATTCGGGCTAAAATAGATGCTTGATTTACTCTCAGATAATTTTTGACCCGAGTTTGTACAGTAACTATCCAGAATTTCCTTCACTTTGAGCGCATTCTTCGAATCTGCATTCATCAAGATTAAAGAGTCATCCGCGAACAGTAGGTGTGATACCATGGGGGCATCACGGCAGACCCTGACCCCCTCTAGTTCACCTCTCTGTTCCGCCCCCTTAAGCATACTTGATAAACCTTGGGCCACCAATAAAAAGAGATAAGGGGACAGAGGGTCCCCTTGCCTCAAGCCCCTGGATGGAGTAAACACATCAGTCTCCATAGAATTAAATCTGACATTATACCTTACTGATGACACACAAGCCATAATCATATCTATCCATCTTGTAGCAAAACCCATTTTCACCATAACCTTCTTCAAATAGCTCCATTCAACCCTGTCATAAGCCTTGTGCATATCAAGTTTAATAGCACATAAACCCTTTTTTCCTTTCTTCTTCTTCATAGCATGTATACTCTCATAAGCTATTAAAATATTATCCGTGATTAACCTTCCAGGGACAAAAGCACTCTGATGATCACTGATAATATCTGGCAAATACTGCTTCAGCCGCTGTGAAAGCATTTTTGAAATAACTTTATAAACCACATTACACGTACTAATAGGTCTAAATTGGGTCACCTTTTCAGGACTATCAACTTTCGGAATTAACACTATTGTAGTATTATTCCAGCCATCGGAACTGAAATATTATTGACAGACTTTGCAACACTTCCTTTACCGAGATCATCCCCAAGCATGTTCCGTAATCTTTTATAAAACACGGCATGCGTACCATCCGGCCCCGGGGCTTTTAAATCACCAATATTAAATAGAGCTTTTTTAACCTCTTCCGCGATGAACGGGGCCGGGAGTCCCATATTCATCTCATCGGTCACAAGACGTTGAATATCATTAAACACCAACTCATCAGGCTCCAACACTTCGAAGTAAAAAGATCCGAAAAATATCTCGTGCACAAGCATCGCACATAGCATCCCGATCTTCTTGCTTTATTCCATTATCATCAATCAAGTATTTGATCGTATTCTCGCTTTTCCGTTTTGAGGCATATCTATGAAAAAAACTTGTATTCCGATCCCCATGTTTCAGCCAGTTCGCCCTTGCTCTCTGGATCCAAAACATCTCCTCTTTTTCCAAAGTGTTCTCAATTTGCATTTGGATATCATTCTGCGCAGCCAACGTAGCATCTGTCATTGGGCCTCGTCTAAGTTGCTCGAGGTCTCGTTTCAGCTCCTTTAATTTCCTATACGGTGCTTTGAGCACCTCTTTATCCCAGCAATGAAGCTCCGAGTGTACGTCACTACATTTTTCCATCAAGGAGATATCCTCTCCCTTCTGTTTTGCCCGTTCCCACGAAGCCCTCACCATTTCTTCTACCTCATCCTCCATCAACCATCTCGCCTCAAATCGCCGCGGAGCGTTCGTCATCGCATGCGAGTTTGACAAATATTCCGTATCGACCAAGATAGGCCGATGGTCAGATCTTATGGTTTCACTATTTACCAGAGTAGCAAACGGAAACAAATCATTCCATTGTCCATTAACCAAGCCTCTGTCTAATCTTTCCCGAATCTTCCCTCTCCTCCAAGTAAACAGATCCCCCACATATCCCATGTCCTCCAAGTCACGAGTCTCGAGAGCATCATGAAACGCCCGCATCGCTCGCTCGTGATCTTGGTCGACCACCATCTTTCTCATAATTAAACAGAATCTCATTGAAATCTCCCATAGCTAACCATGGCAAATTCATCTGACCATGTAGAGTCCGAAGAGAATCCCAAGTAATATGCTTATTACCCCAGCTCGGCTCACCATAAATACCAAGTAAACCTCCACGGAATAATATCTTCAATCACAACATCAATATAATTTTTTGTCACACTTTTACCAAGTAATCTTCGAGTTATTCTTCCAAACCATAAGAAGTCCCCCACTTTGACCATCACTCTCAAAGACAATAGCATGATCAAAACCTAACTTTCTCCTCATTTCTTCTGCCCTAGCTTTATCCAAATGTGTCTCGGACAAGAAAAACACATCAGGTTTCGGCTTGCTTCTCGAGATCAAGAAGCGCACGAACCGCCCGGCGGTTCCGAAGACCGCGGCAGTTCAGACCGCAGAGTTTCATTGTTCCCGGCGATCCTCCATCCCGGAGGTCGCCGATCCTACAAATTCGTCCACTTCCACACCATCCACCACCTTCTTTTGCCGCTTTATTGGTTGTACCTTCTGGGGAGAAGACAGAGTTATCCCTCCAGAAAAATTACCTTTCCCTGATTCCGGGATGTTGACTTGTTGCGCCACCGTACCGACCGCAGCCCCAAGCAAGCATTGTTCCCTCGCCACCGGCGTCTTCCTTGTCCCTTCTCTACCCCCGAAAGATCCCACAGTGCCCCAATCCATGTCTGTTGCTTCCGATTCATGGGGTTCTCCCGACCCCCGGCCTCCACCTCTACCTCGGCCAAAAGGCCCAGAACGTCCTGCTGAACCCCTTCCACCCCCAGGAGGGTTATTTGGCTCAAAAATGACTTTGATCCATTCACCCCACTGCGGTTCCCCATTTCTTGATCGTCTCCTCTTCGGTTCCTTCCCAATGCTCTCCCGTGCACCTTGTCAAAAAAACAAAAACAAACAAAATTGCTCTCCCGTGCGCGACTCCTGACTTAATAATTCACATGCCAATCCACGCACACGTCTCTCTGTCTCTGTTCATTCACTCCATTCCTTCTCTTCTCTTCTCTTCTCAGCTTCTTTTCTTTTCCATGATTCCAGTTCACGGGGTACAGTCCAAGGATAACAGGGAGTAATCGGAATAGAAAAAGAGACCTTCTGGGAGAACATCATGCTGTAGGAGGCATCGTAGTCGAACAAGGCAGGGCCAGCACTGGACGTCGGCAGCTCAGTGACTTACAGTTACACCTACGACGATGCGTATTCCACCTTCAAATGCTCCAGGGCTGCCATCTACGAGACCATCTGACCTGCCACTTACAGTGAGACCACGTTAATTTGTTGTGTCTAATATAGTAACTAATTACTATCACACACACCAGGATTGCAGTTTACTGCTTCCCTGAAAATAAGAATACATAGCAGATGACTAACTTTGTGGAAAAGAAAATGCAGATCAAATGACAAAAATATGTAGGGCAATACAAAATCAGGTGTAAATTCCTATTTATATATAAGGCACCAGCTCCATTCTATTAGTATGACAATTCGTAGGATGATTATCCTGCAATATGCATTTCTTTTAAAACAAGAAAATAGTAATGTTGCACACCCAGATCTTGGTTCAACAATATATGTGAAGCAATAAAATAAAAGCAGCGACCATTAAACAGAGTAAATTTAGTACAGTCTCAAAAGGTTCAGTTCAAATACAAACTGCCGACCCTCTACAGTGTACACAAGCTCCACATCAGTCCCAAAATTAAGAATTCTGGACATGTACATTTAGTACATAGCTGGATATTGGATAATTCACTTGACTATCCACATCACGTGCCTAAAAAAATTAAGATGCTAACTGCGAGAGAGAAAGCTAGAACCTAAACCAATTCAGATGCTACACACAAGAAAATTACTACCGTCAGGCCAATGTGAACCGATTCATGCATTAAACATACAACAAAGCGACGCTCTCAGGATCAATTCACGCATCTATGTGCGAACTGGCTGTCCAAGAACGATTTTTTAACAGACTCACGGTTCAGTCCAAGGGTTGGGGGAGAACAAGATGTCTCACCGGCCGTCGAGGACGTCGGAGGAGACCGTGAGGACGGAGCCGAGAAGCTGTGCTGGCCTGCTGCGGTGGAGCGGACGAGGATGCAGGGAGGAGGGCCAACTGAAGCCGCCGGATCTCGCGGCCACCGGCGCCACGAAGTTGACGGTGGCGAAGGACGCGGCTGCCATCTCCGCCAACAAGGAAGTAGCGCGCGGCATCCGTGGCGCGCGTCGCCGCCTCCTGGTGGCCGGAGCGTCCTGGCCGGTGTGCAGCTCCCTCGGTCGGTCGGCCGTGCGCGCGACGCGGTCCGGACTACTCGACGGAGAGCCGCGCACCGTGCGAACGATGCACGCGCGCGCCGGCGAGCAAGCCAGCCGCGCCGACATGGCAGCGCCGCCTCTCTCAATGTGGGGAACGGACAAAGCTGGGAAGGAAGGGGAGAGTGTGAGGTAAAGGGTTTGGTTCGCTCCAGTTTCTTTCTTTCTTCTTCTTCTTTTTTTTTTTTTTTTTTTTTTTTGAGGATAGCTCCAGTTTCTTTCTGACCGGGATCAAAACGGGCGATCCCTATTCTCCGCTCAATGCGGGAGGGATCCGGCGCTCCGCACACCCTTTGCTCTTTCCCGCACGCTAATGGGCCTGGCCTGTTAACTCAGAACCGACTGTTTCTTTTTCGCCTCGCTGGGTCGTTTCTCGCACCTCGCCTCTTCCTTCTCCTGCGCCTCCCCTCCCGACGGCGCAGGGTTCCTTCTCCTGCGCCTCCCCTCCCGACGGCGCAGGGTTCCTTCGCTTGTTTCTCCGGGAGCGCCTCCCATCCCGACGGCGGGCGATAAGATTCTTCGTCGGCGATGGCAGCCGAAGGTTCGTCTACCCGTGCCCCTTCCTTCTCACAATTTGCTGACCGTCTAGGGTTTCTCGTAGAGTGCGCGTGTAGTTCTAGATAGGTTTCGTTTCTTTGGCTTAACTAGATTCGTGTGATGATAGCTTCTATACGCGTATTTTTTCCGTAGGCGCTAGTGTAGTTTGTATGGTTTTACTGGTTGGGGAATTAAGTTTTTTGTGCTTCGTGGGGATTTTCCTTATATCGTTTTGAAGGTGTTGCTTCAGGTCGATTAGTGCTGGTGCTTCCAGGTTGGTTTTTAGTGCTGGTGATAGTGTAGGGGATTTTTCAACTGGGTTTTTTGGAAATTAGTGTTGTTGTTTCAGGTGGATTTTTTGGTTCAGGGGTGGGGGCTGTTTTTTTTAGAAATTAGTGCTGGTAGCAACGATCCAGTGCCTTTGCATGTGCTGGCGTGATTTTTTCAACTTTTTTGTAGTACTACTGATGGCCAGCTCCTGGGATGTGCTCGTATGCTGGACACCTGTGCACTTTGTGTCTAAGCTTTCTTCCTTTGAGCAGACAATTCATCTATTTTCTTCATGGCCTTAGCTTCTCGCGGCCTCAATTTGTCATTATCGTGGGTTAAGCTCTCAGATGTAGCCGCCTGCACAGCTTTGTTAGCTTCAGCTACCCGCTGATTCCATGTGTATTTGGTGCTCTTGAAGACTCTCTTTCTCAGCCTTTACCTCCTGCACAATATTGTTAGCTTCAGCAACCGCTGATTCCGTGTGTGTTAGCTGCTCTTGAAGATCCTTTTTTCTCAGCCTTTTTAGTTCCTGTACTGCCTTAGCAAACATGGTGCATTTTTTTCGCAGGCTTTTTGGCAAACCGCTTATTTCCGTGTGCATTAGCTTCTCTTGCAGACCCTCTTTCTCAGCTTTTTACCTCCTGTACAGCCTTGTTAGCTTCAGCAACCGCTTTATTCTGAGTGCATTAGCCATCTTTTAGGACCATATGACATTCACCAGATGACATCCCCTTATCTAATAGTTGTAAGATTTCTTTTTGATAATTGGAGGTAGTTTTCAGGTTGCAGAAAGCATGGTTTTAAATTGAGATTCAGTTTCCAGATTTTTGTGAAGAAGCCTTTGCATGGTTTCTTATCAGTACTGTTTTTTTTAGCTTTTTTTATCAGTTAGTGTATCCTGTTTAAATTGATTTTTTGTTCAAGGTGTTAATTTGTTCTATTTCCTCACCTGGTTCTCCGGGAGCGCCTCCCCTTTCGACGGCGGGCGCTTGGATTCCTCTCGTCGGCGATGGCAGCCGAAGGTCCGTGTACTTTTTCCCGTACCCCTTCTTTTCTCACCTTTTGTTGGCCGTCTAGGGTTCCCCGTATGCGTTGGTGTAGTTGTGGATCGTTTTCGGATCTTGGATTACCAGATTCGTCTGATGATAGCTTTCTCTACTTGTTTTTTTTCACATCAGATTCTTGTGTGGACCGTTTTCTCTGCCTGTTCTGAAATTAGGTTTAGGTGCTTCGGGTGGTTGGTTTGGGGGGAATTTCCATCTGTTTTTGAAATTATTGGTGGTGTGTCAGGCGGTTTTTTGGTGTAATATACTTAGATGGTTGACTGATCTATTTTTGTTTGTTAATTATATGTTTTTAGGTAAATGTTCATGTTGTGATTTTTTTTTCCAAAACCAGTGACATATAGTGGTTCATGTTCATAGCGAAAATTGTATTAATAAGTGCAAGTTAATTTCTAGTAGAGATGCTTCTAGTAGGTATTTTTCAGGTTCCTGGTCGTTTAGATTGATGATTTTTTTGGAATGATAGGTAGCTGATTTTGTTAGCAGTGTGTTTTGTGAAGAAGTCTTGCATGATTCATATCAGTATTGGTTTACCTGATCAGCTAGTAATCATTCTGTTAGCAAATTTTGTGTTAAGAGTTGTAATATTCCTTTTCATGATAGCATGCTCATAACGAAAATTGTATTAACGTCTTTGTTGTTTCCCTCACCCATTATATGCTAGGAGAGATGTTTCTAGTAGGTATTTTCAGGTTCCTTGGTCGTTTAGATTGATGATGTTTTTTGGAATGATGGGGGTAGCAGTGTGTTCTGTTTACCATAAGGCACCACTCGTTCTGGTGACTAATTAAGTTTTTTTTCTTGCTCTACTTTCTGATGGAATTTTTGCTTTATGTTTGAATGGTTGATCTTACTTTCCATTGCTTACTGTTCCTAAATCTCTTGCCAAAGATCATGTTGGTTCCGATTCTTAATAACTGGAATTATATGATCAGCATTCTATCTGTCATTATCCATGTATTTTTTGTGCTGCTAGTTGTATGATTCACTTCTAGAGAGGTTAAATCTAACCACGTTAGAGGCTACTGTTAGTCAATGGGATAGTTGAGCAGCTAGCATATATTGGTAACACTATTTGCAAGATCTGGGTACGTGTGCCAGTTTAACAGAAGTTCAAGCATAGGAAGGTAGGCATGCCGCGGAAGAGAACTCCTTCAATAACAATGGCACTTTTGCTTTGGTTTAACCTTGCATGATTTTTTGTGAAGAAGCCTTGCATGATTCCTATCAGTATTGGTTTAAGCTGATCAGTTAGTAATCATTATTCTGTTAGCAAATTTTGTGTTAATAGTTGTAATATTCTTTTCATGATAGCATGCTCATAGCGAATTTTGTCCATGATTAACATTTGTTCAGTGTGGATATTTTTTTAATGATGTTTTTCTTAACATGTTTGTTCTTGTGATTCTTTTCTCCTTTTATAGTTGTTAATCTCCCAGTTATACACAGGCGACTTCAACACGCTTACATGGATTGGCGGTTGCCTTCCACTACTGGCTGTATGTCTTTCTCACTCTAAACTTTTGTGTCATAGTAAACTAATTATAGATCGTTTTTGGTTTCTTCGTTTTAACTTATTCTTTTTTTATTTTTGTTATTGCTTTTGCAGGTTGTATACTTGGATTTCCTCGATTTCAATGACAATGCCCCCCCCCCCATTGATTACTGCCTAGGATGTCCTTCATCAGAAATGAAGATTTCTCCTATCTCGTGAATTCAGATCGTAACATAACGTCTCGAAAATCATATGGGGTGCTACCAGTACGTATGGTTTTTAGTATTTCTTTTCCTTAAATCCTTTATTTTTTTAATTCTTTTTTTGTTTTAATTTATTTCTTCTTTCTTACCAGATAAGGGACATTTCTCTAACTCCATATGGCACTCCTCTACAAATCCTCCTAGATGCACCTCAGGCAAGAGATGGTGATGCAGTTTTGCAAGTTGTTGCTAATGATCTCATAGATCATCCACCTGAACCTAATCAAGCCATCCTGGGCGAGTTATTCGTAGATGATTTTAATGAAGATGGCTACTACAATCAGGAGCGGGCGAAGCCAGCAGCATCCCTTGTGGCGGGAGGCGAGTATCACTGAAGCGGAGGCGTCGTCCTGAACTCGTTCACCCTTGATCAGTCGACTTTTTGAGAAACCTGAGAGTTGTGAAGACGTCTTGATTGTCTGTTTAGTCGTCCCGTTTGCGTCCTTTTCGTTTCTTCTTAGTGTTGGTATCGAGCGATTTTAAGCACTGCTGTAAGATTGTCTGATTAGTCGTCATGTTTGCGTCTTTTTTTCGGTTCTTCTTAGTGCTGGTATCGAGCAATTTTTAAGCACTGCTGTAAGATCTGTTAAGATAAGACAATCTTTTTCTGAAACTTCTTTTGGACAATTGATGTTCAACACCATGCAATCTTTTTTTCCGAAAATTCTTTAACAATTGATGTTCAAGACCAGACAATTTTTTCTGAAATTTTTTTGAACAATTGATGTTCATTTTGCACATTCATCATTTTGCTTTTAAAACATACATCATATGGTGAACCAAAAGTTTTTTCAATACAATTGTTTTTGTATGTATCCAATTTTTTCTGTACCGTCATATTGCTCATAGATACTACCATAAAGCATGAGTAAAAAAACCAACTTGACGAAGTGGTCCATCGTCTTATTTTTCAGCTGAGTAGGAAAGGTGCAACATGTGGACTATGCATTCTATTCTTATGGAATTTGTCATGACGTTAAGTACATTTTTTATCTATGAATACATGACATTTTGTACAAAACACACACCTACAAATCACTAGTTATAGTCAATGGAAATTTGAGGTAGAACTCAACCTCCATTTCCGATTCCATATACATTCATTTGGAAGGACAAATTTTCTGTTAAGTTACAAATTTTGTACGACGTGAAATTTGTTCAAGGTGAAAACTGTTCAAGGAGTTTTTTTTCATATTTGTTCTATGTGCAAATCCGTCGGAATAAGAAAAATGTTCAAGATGGAAAATCAATTCACATGGTGAAACCGTTTGAAATTCATTAATTTTTCAAGGTGGTTGTTTGTTACTTAGTTTTTTAAGGTGCGATACTACAATTATCCGAATATGTTCAAGTCTCATATATGTTCAAGGTAGAAATTTGTTCAAAATGTAGTATCAAATTTGTTCGACGTGGAAACCATTCATGTTTTTTCAAGAAGGAAACCTAGGAAAAACCGTTCATTTTTTTAATAAAATTTAAGGTAGAAACCGTTCAAGGTGAAATCCGTTCATTTTTTGAATTTTTTGAAAAATGTTTCAAGGTGGGGGGAATGCGTTCATTTTAAAATTTGTTTGGAGACAGAAACCATTCAAGGGAGGAAACTGTTCATAGTTGAATTTCGTTGATGTAAAAGGTATGTTCAAGGGTGGAAATCCGTTCTATTTCTTCAAAAAATGTTTCCATTCATGCTTTGAAATTTCGTTTATCATGAAAATTTGTTCATGTAACCAACCTTTGAAAATCCGTTCATCTTTTGGGAATTGTTGCAGTTGAAAACCGTTCAATGTGTAATCCGTTCATTTTTCAAAAATGTTCAAGGTGGGAATGCATTCATGCTTGGATTTTCGTTCATCATGGAAACTGTTAATGTAACCAACCTTTGGAAAATCCGTTCATCTTTTTGGAAATTCTTTAAGTTGGAAACCGTTCAATGTGGTATCCGTTCATATCAAAAATGTTCAAGGTGGGAATCCATTCTATTTTCTTCAGAAAATGTTTTCAACAAACCATTTCATGGTGGAAACCCGTTCATGGTTTAAATTTTGTTCTTTTAACAAACCGTAAATCATGGAAATCAGTTCATGTGACCAACATAGGAAAAAACTTTCATTTTTTGAAAATATTCAATGTGGGAATCCGTTCATTCTTTGCAATTTGTTCATCATGGAAATCCGTTCATGTAACCTACCTAGGAAAAACTGTTTTTCTTCTCAAAATGTTCAAAGCGGGAATCCGTTCATTTTCAAATTTGTTCCGAGACGGAATCCGTTCATGATTCGTATTTTGTTCATCTTGGAAATCCATTCATGTAACCAACATGGGGAAAACCTTCCTTTTTTCAAAATGTTCAAAGTGGGAATGCGTTTATTTTCAAATTTGTTTTGGGATAGAAACCGTTCAAGGAGGAAACCGTTCATAGTTGAAATCCGTTCATTTGATAGATATGTTCAAGGTGTTAATCTGTTCTATTTTCTTCAAAAAAATGTTTTAAAGAAGGAAACCGTTCATGCTTGGAATTTTTGTTCATCATGAAAACTGTTCATGTAACCAACCTCGAAAAATCCGTTCATCTTTTGGAAATTGTTTAAGTTGGAAACCGTTTAATGTGGTATCCGTTCATTTCAAAAATGTTCAAGGTGGCAATCCATTTTATGCTTTTGCAATTTGTTCATCATGGAAATCCATTCATGTGTCCAACATAGGAAAAACCTTTCATTTTTCAAAATGTTCAAAGTGGGAATCCGTTCATTTTAAAATTTGTTCGGAGACGAAATCCGTTCATGATTCGCAATTTGTTCATCATGGAAATCCGTTCATGTAACATACATAGGAAAAACTATTTTACTTCTCAAAATGTTCAAAGTGGGAATCCGATCATTTTTAAATTTGTTCCGAGACGGAATCCGTTCATGATTCGCATTTTGTTCATCATGGAAATCCATTCATGTAACCAACATGGGGAAAACCTTTCTTTTTTCAAAATGTTCAAAGTGGGAATGTGTTTATTTTCAAATTTGTTCGGAGACAGAAACCGTTCAAGGAGGAAACCGTTCATAGTTGAAATCCGTTCATTTGATAGATATGTTCAAGGTGTTAATCTGTTCTATTTCTTCAAAAAATGTTTTAAAGAAAGAAACCGTTCATGCTTGGAATTTTTGTTCATCATTAAAACTGTTCATGTAACCAACCTTGGAAAATCCGTTCATCTTTTGGAAATTGTTTAAGTTGGAAACCGTTTAATGTGGTATCCATTCATTTCAAAAATGTTCAAGGTTGCAATCCGTTTTATGCTTTTGCAATTTGTTCATCATGGAAATCCGTTCATGTGTCCAACATAGGAAAAATCTTTCATTTCTCAAAATGTTCTAAGTGGGAATCCGTTCATTTTAAAATTTGTTCGGAGACTGAATCCGTTCATGATTCGCATTTTGTTCATCACGGAAATCCATAGGAACATATTTGTTGAAGTTGCAAACCTTTTGAGGTGGGAAACCGTTTATTTTTTAAAAATGTTCAAGGTGGAAATGCGTTCATTTTCAAATTTATTCAAAGGCGGAAACTGTTCATTTTAAAATTTGTTCGGAGACAGAATCCGTTCATGATTCACAATTTGTTCATCATGGAAATCCATAGGAACGCATTTGTTGAAGTTGCAAACCGTTTGAGGTGGGAAACCGTTTATTTTTTAAAAAAATGTTCAAGATGGAAATGCGTTCATTTTCAAATTTATTCAAAGGCGGAAACCGTTCATAGTTGAATTTCATTCATGTAATAGATATGTTCAAGGTGGAAACCCATTCATGGTTTAAATTTTGTTCTTTTAACAAACCGTAAATCATGGAAATCAGTTCATTTGATCAACATAGGAAAAACCTTTCATTTTTTCAAAATTTTCAAAGTGGGAACCCTTTCATTTTCAAAATTGTTCAGAGGCGGAATCCGTTCATGAAAATTTGTCCATGCTTGGAATTTTGTTCATAGTTGAAATCATTCATTTGATAGATATGTTCAAGGTGTTAATTTGTTCTATTTCTTCAAAAAATGTTTTAAAGAAGGAAACCGTTCATGCTTGGAATTTTTGTTCATCATGAAAACTGTTCATGTAACCAACCTTGGAAAACCCGTTCATCTTTTGGAAATTGTTTAAGTTGGAAACCGTTTAATGTGGTATCCGTTCATTTCAAAAATGGTCAAGGTGGCAATCCGTTTTATGCTTTTGCAATTTGTTCATCATGGAAATCCGTTCATGTGTCCAACATAGGAAAAATCTTTCATTTTTCAAAATGTTCAAAGTGGGAATCCGTTCATTTTAAAATTTGTTCGGAGACGGAATCCTTTCATGATTCACAATTTGTTCATTATGGAAATCCATAGGAACGCATTTGTTGAAGTTTCAAACCGTTTGAGGTGGAAAACCGTTTATTTTAAAAAAATGTTCAAGGTGGAAATGCGTTCATTTTCAAATTTGTTCAAAGGCGGAAACCGTTCATTTAAAATTTATTCGGAGACGGAATCCGTTCATGATTCGTAATTTGTTCATCATGGAAATCCATAGGAACGCATTTGTTGAAGTTGCAAACCGTTTGAGGTGGGAAACCGTTTTATTTTTTTAAAATGTTCAATGTGGAAATGCGTTCATTTTCAAATTTGTTCAAAGGCGGAAACCGTTCATTATTTTAAAATTTGTTCGGAGACGGAATCCGTTCATGATTCGCAATTTGTTCATCATGGAAATCCATAGGAACACATTTGTTTGAAGTTGCAAACCGTTTGAGGTGGGAAACCGTTTATTTTTTAAAAATGTTCAAGGTGGAAATGCGTTCATTTTCAAATTTGTTCAAATGCGGAAACCTTTCGATTCGGAAACCGTTCATACTAGAATTTCATTCATGTAATAGATATGTTCAAGGTGGAAACCCGTTCATGGTTTAAAGTTTGTTCTTTCAACAAACCGTAAATCATGGAAATCAGTTCATGTGACCAACATAGGAAAAACCTTTCATTTTTTCAAAATGTTCAAAGTGGGAATCCATTCATTTTCAAATTTGTTCAGAGGCGGAATCAGTTCATGAAAACCCTAGGTATCGATTATTGTTTTAGCAACGTGCGACATATATATAAGTTGGGTTCTGCTTTATGGTTTTAATTTACCGATGTACCGATTTCATTATAGTCGAGGTTCCGAAAACCCATATTATAAAGGTACGATTTATCTCGATGGTAGGTGTTGTAGATCAAATCAATCGCTGATGTGGTCGACGGTACCGAAAATCCTAGGTAC
The DNA here is from genome assembly GCF_022539505.1 of Lolium rigidum. Lineage (NCBI taxonomy): Eukaryota > Viridiplantae > Streptophyta > Magnoliopsida > Poales > Poaceae > Lolium > Lolium rigidum. The sequence continues at coordinate 223,935,245 of NC_061509.1, forward strand.
CGATTGTTGTTTTAGCGAGGTGCGGCATATCCATAAGTTGGGTGCTTTTTATGGTTTTTACCGATGTACGGATTTCATTATAGTCAAGGTACCGGAAATCTCTTTTATGAATGTACGGCTTACCTCGATGATAGGTTTTGTAGATCAAATCAATCGCCGATGTAGTCGAGGGTACTAAAAATCCTAGTTACCGATTGTTGTTTTAGTGAGGTGCCACAAATACATAAGTTGGGTGCTTTTTATGGTTTTTACTGATGTAGTGATCGGTCATGCCGATAGTTATGTTTAATTTTTCTTCCTATTTAGAGGATGGCCACAGCGCCGCCTGTGTTAGTTGAACCATTGTAATGCATTTGTTGAATTGTTGATCCAAATGATTCTAACTAAGGAAATATATAAATTGTTGGCCTAAGTTTAGATGGCTGGGCTAACACAAATGATTCTAATTAAGGTTGCAGCCAAGAAAATGCAATTCTTTCATCAAAAAAGAAAAGGTGGAAATGCAATTACCGAATCCATCTCTCTGGTTGCTTTCATTAAAAAAGATAAAGGAGTAATTATGAGAAATTAACCAGTACATGGCCACCAACAATTCCATCTCAGTGAATGGAAAAATAGTCTATGTCTCTCTACATAAAATCCATCTGTATTGACTGAATTTTCTAGAAATACAACATCTACACATCAAGAGAAGACTAAATCCTGGAAATCACATACACAGGCAGTAACACAATGTCTTGTTGATACATCAAATTACTAATCAACATCATTCTACAGCTAACAGTAGGGTACCAATAACATTATCAGCTTCGACACCTAGTACCTAGTCCATGACATATCACCTGAATTCCTTAAACATAGACCATTTTCAGTCCCATGACAAGTCACTGACGTGAACTGTAAACAAATAAAAGCCTGCAAAGTATTAACAGATTGTGCTCGCTTTCGAGACAGCAAGCAACGAACTCCAAATTACTTCTGCATATCTACTGCTCCCTGTGGCATTTTAGCAAACACTTGACCTGCAAAGCTACAGTTCAGAGGCTACAATAAACAAGTTCACAGCGGGCAGAATTAGCGGGAGGCGCATGTTGAAGTCTAGGCCGCCGGCTCACAGAACTGCAGAACTCAACGCCAACACTTGTGCGAGACCACGCCGGCGACCACGGGGAATTCAGAGCGGCTGTGGTGGCTGGACGCTGGGTAAACGCGGTGGATGGAAGTGATCTCCTCTCGGACGCGTGCTCTGTACTGCCGGGCAGAGGGCACCGTCGGTCGTCTAGCAGAAGGAGGAGGGAAAGTTTACCGACGGCCACGACACAAGGGAGGGGCCCAGTCGATCCCGCGGCAGGAGAGGAGGACGATGTCCGGCACGCTGGAGCGGACGCGGGACGCCACGTGAGGGAGGATGGGGAGGTCGCCGGCGGCCGCGACGAAAGGGAAGGGCCCGGTCGATCCCGTGGCCGGAGAGGAGGAGGATGTCCCGAAACAGCGGGATAAACAGTCAACGAAATAGATAGCCATGCGAAACAGCCGAAACAGTCAACTACCGAAACAGCTTTTTTTTTTTTTTTGAGATAAAAATAATGCTTTATTAAAGCATCGCGAGCCGCCTCATTAAAAACCTTCCAGTCCCCTTCGGTACCCTGGTAAGGAAAAGAGTGCGTCAGAAACTCGCTGCTCAGTGATTACAGGTTCATTACAATCAGCAAGAATATTACTCCTAAGACCCTCTGGTGGTCCCGTAAACCAGACATGCCTGCCCAAAGCTCTAGACACCGAGCCCCTCGCCAGACAATGTGCGTCGCCATTGGACCTCCTCCCTTCATGAACAAACTGACACACCTGGAAGTCACTTCTCCTAGCCCACAAGTCCTGGACTACATGTCCATACAGGCCTTTTCCTTCTCCTGCAATGCTACGGATGACATTCAGACAGTCCGACGCCACTCGGATACGTTGTAACAGGAGATCAGCTGCTAACGCCAGCCCCTCCCTGCATGCCATTGCCTCCAAGCTCTCGGGATCCGACACCCCCGTAGGACCACAACGGAGGCGCCCAAAACCGCCCCTTCATCTCGAGCTACGGCCGATATCGCCACAGCTGGGAAATTCTTCGAGACTGCCGCATCGACATTCACCTTGACATGGCCAGGGGGCGGGGGTAGCCACTTGGGCCCGCTGATCGGCCCCGCCGGCGAAGTCCTCGGAACAGGCTCCGCGGTTTGAAGCTCCGCTTTGAACCTCTCAATGAAACAATGCGTCGAGAACGGGCTCTGAAACTGCCCTTCGTGAATAATTTTGCGCCTGGCGTGCCACAGAGCCCACAGCGTGATCACGACCCTGGTCGACTCCTCATGAGATAGATCTTTCATCATTGCTTGTAACCATCCGCGCGCGTGTGGCTCATACAGGTGTTGCACATAATCGCTGATCTCCGCCGGCGCTAATCCCCACACACTTCTTGCATGGTGGCACTCAATGAGGGAGTGTCGCCACGAATCTGTCTCGCCACACACCACACAGGCACTCTGTGGCGCCATGTTACGATGCTGGAGGACATCGAGCTCGTCGGGAGAGACCGCCGGCCAGCCTCCATAGAAATACTCTCAGCTTTGACGGAACCTTCATTTTCCATAGTGAAGTCCACGCCCTCTCCTGGTCTTTGGTGTTGGAAGCAGCTGGTTGCTCATCTAGCCAAGCCAGCCTCCTCTCCCTAGTGGCCACTAGCATTCTGTATGCCGAGCGCACAGTAAAAACCCCGTTGCGCTCATAATGCCAGGCCCAAAAATCGGTTTGCCGTCTCGTGCTGAGTGGTATACTTAAAATCACCTGGGCATCCATAGGAAGGAACACCGACTGGATTAGCTCGATATCCCAAGTCATTGTCGCTTGATTCATCAAATCACCCACTAGTTGCGGAAGCCCCTGGGAGCTTGCACTAGGAACAATGGTAACCGGGCGCAGCATGCCATCTCTTGGGATCCAATTCGTGTCCCAAATTTTGGTATCCTCCCCTGTCCCAATTCTCTTGATCAAGCCCTGTTGCAGGACCTCCCTGCCATCCAGAATAGCCCTCCAAATTTTGGAGGGGGACGCACCGAGATCCGCCTCAAGAAATTCAGAATTTGGAAAATAGACTGCTTTCAGTATGCGGGCACTCAGTGAGCTCGGATCTTGTATCAGCCTCCACGCTTGCTTGGCCAATAGAGCTAGATTAAACAGCTCAATGTCTCGAAACCCAAGCCCACCCAAGTGCTTTGGTTTACTACCGAAACAGCTGAACGAAGCAGCAGAACGAAGTAAACTCCCGAAACGGTACGTTAAATTGGGCCGAGCCCATTTAAGCACCTCCTTCGTAAGACAGGTGCGCGGAGCGTACCATCTATCCCGCTTAAAGCGTTCAATAGGGGATCCCATCAAAACGCCATGCCGTGATCTTCACCCAACGGTTTCAGGCCTGCCGAGCATGTCGTAGGCCCAAGTTTGGCTAAGGGTTACGGCCCACGTTTTCTTCCGGCTGTGACTTTCCCTTTTCTATCTTTTGTAGTATATAAATGAATGAAGAATTAGGTCTTACGTGGACGATTTTTCCCGCTCGTGTGTACTACACGCCAGCCTCTAAGCGCTAGTTAGCTTGCCTAGCTCTGTCGTATTGCACTAGCTAGCTATGTCTACTCCGACCTCTACTCCTCCCATGCGATTCATAATAAATAAATGTTGAAGATTTTATAAATTAGTATAACTTTTATATAAAATTCCCAACACTTATTATGATCAGGGGGAGTAACAACTTTTATAACACTTGATTTATATAATAGATGCATCACCACGGTCGTGATGTGTAAATCCAACCCATCCAAAACCTAAAGCGCGCGCTCGCGCTACCGCCGTTGCTATTGGCTTTGTCACATGCCTAGCCATGGCCCGAAAAACTCGGGCCTGGGCCTAAAAATGTTGGCCCGACATCCAGGCTGGGTCGGGCCTGGGTAGCCCGAAAAGTCCATTTAACACTACGGCCCGGTCTGCGGCCCGATGGCCCGATGGGTATCATGGGTATCTGGCCGGGCCGGGCTTGGGCCTGATTTTTCAGCATCGGGATTTCCTCGGCCCGGCCCGACATATGGCCAGGTAGACTTGGTCATATCTACGTCATCCATTCATATTCAACCATAGGATTGTAGCTATCTTTCATGTAGTCTGCGACGATGTTGATGGATTTCACCGAGATAACGGTGTTGGAGCTGGAGGCGGTGACCGAGTGATTCGTACAGCCCGGGCATGGTCCGGTTCCCTAATGAGGACATCATCATCTAGTTGCTTATTGTAGAGAAGCCCATAAGTGAGGGATCCTTAGTAATGTGAAGGAGGCGTGTCCTCGTCAGGGTGGATCGAGACGAGGAGATGGGACATGGGCGAGGAGTGGCCGGCTAGAGAGAAAAATATATATAGATGCTCATGCTACTGAAGCGCATAGGGTAATACGTGGACTACTTTCCCACACATAAAATATCAAATAATTATTTTATAAACAATAGGATGTATACTTTTCTAGACATAAAATATAATAAAGTATCACCCATATAATAACTAATAAAATGAATGTTTTTCATAAATAAATAGGGGTATATTTTCCTAAATGTATAATATAAAAAATTATAATAAGGCATAATGTATATAATAACTAATACAATTGTCATCAATAAAAATGTCCATATATAACTAGTCGGCGGTAGTTCATGGAGAAAATATGGAGCGGTCGATTCTAACCACTACTATATAAGGACTACATGGCCTAGAGGAGGACCACTGCCGTCACCCAAATGTGCCCTACCATCCCATAATTACAATTTCTACACCCAACCATCACTGTCGCCTGCTGTCCCTACTTAGCCCATACAATTATCTTTCCACCATCATGGTCGGCCACACTGCCAAGTTGTCTGACCCTTCCTAACCGTACACACACCGCGTCGAGGGGCGGAACGACGAAGACGAACGGGACCGGGGTGAGTAGATGAAGAAGGGAGACACCCTGAGGGTGGGACAAAAGGACGGTAGAGGGCATCAAGGCAGCTCCACTGTGGTGGCAAGAGAGGATCGATGCCTTGAACGAGTAGAGGTTGCATGATGTAGTCGACATGCGGTAGATTTGGGAATCGAGAGAGACATGTGTTGGATAGTTGGAGATTACCTATTTAAAAGATAAGGTGTGACCTACTTTGTAGTAACGCATGGCGCCAAATTTAGTTGATTCGAAATAGAAATTTTCCTATACGTGTAGAAACTTCCTCTGAGGTAGTCAAGTTTGTGAAGAAGGTCTTCGAAAAAAAGGTTTGTGAAGAAGGTGTCACTTCAAAGTCGTGTATTGGATTGTACATTATCCCACCAACACTATACCCAAATTAATTAGGACTCCATGCTCAAGTTCTTGGGTATCCGATGGATTTGGCATGATTTCATGTGTCCCCTCTTCTACGAGCCCTAAAATGGAAATAAGTTAACTTTTGAAACAACGTGGCGATTTCTAAAGGAGGTTCTAGGTCTAGGGTCTCGGAAGGGGGTGCCACTTCAAAGTTGTGTCTAGGTTTTAAGGTGTCGGCCTAGGACTACGATCTAGGGTGTCCGAATGAGATGCCACTTCGGCTTGGTAGGGTTGGATTCAGTCTGTAGTACTGTCCCCCACTCCCACGAAGATATGCTCGAGAGGTCAAAACCACGACATGTAGACAACACGACCCGTCTACATCATAGTCTTGCGCTCGGAGACGCACTCGAGTACTATGCATTCCATCGTTCGGCGAGATTTTTTTGTACGTCTCGTAGGATGCATTGAACTACCAATGGTTATTAGGAAGTATAAGCTAGACTAATACCATCTTCATTCCAAGGCTTAAGACTTATGTTTTTTAAGAAAGTCAAACTATGTCATGTTTGATCAAGTTTTATCAAAAAGCATTAGCATATAAAATATAAAATCAATATCATTAGATAGATAATAAAATATATTTTCATATGGTATCTACGTATCATATTTATTGATAGATTATTATAAAAGTTTGGTCATATTTTATATGGTTTGATTTCAAAAAAAAAAACTTAAGCCTTGGGATGGAGGTATTATCTAAAGTTGTCACAGACGAATGAGATGGTAACTTGGCAATTCCCTCCGGTAGAGGAAACCCTAATCCGGGAGCCCCGCAGATCTACCCCTTTGACCGGCCTCCAATGATAGTTGACCCATAGACTTTCCTCTTCCTCTGTGTTGTGTTAGGTCACAGGAACATGTAGTACCAATAATTATCCAATCTTACCTCAATATCCCCTCCTATACGAAACCATCCGGGAGCCCCACAGATCTACTTGCTTTGACCGGTCTCCAATGAGAGTTGACCCACAAACTTTTCTCTTCCTTTGTGTTGTGTTAGGTCACATGAACATGTAATACCAATAATTAGCCCATCTTACCTCAATATTCTCTCCGGTAGACGAAACCCTAATCGTGGAGCCCCGCAGATCTACCCCTTTGACCAACCTCTAATGATAGTTGACCAATGGACTTTTTAGCTACTAGGTCACATAAAATGATGTGTGCTAGATCAACCATATCTCAAGATTCCATCCGGTGCTCAAGGTATTATGCATGCAAACATTACTAAGTACACATAGGAAATTAAGCGAAACCTTAGAAAAAAAATACGGAGCCGAAACCAGGGAGAAAAAAATATTGAGCCTATGCGTCGGCATAGGTATGGTGTGGCAGCGGTGTGGGAGGGAAACAGAAAAGTGGGCGGGAAAAAATATTGAGCCTATACCGACGGTATAACCGTCGGCATAGGTATAACGTGGCAGCAGTGTGGGAGGGAAACAGAAAAATGGGGCGAAAAAAATTGAACCTATGCCGACGGTGATCACCGTCGGCATAGGCTGACATGCCAGGGGCTCCAACGGACTTGACAGCAGGGGATATGCCGAAGGTTATACCGTCGGCGTAGCTCAACGGCGTCATCTGCCGTTACACCTAGGATCGCATGGCTACGTGGAAACCGACAGCTCAAGCTACGCCGACGGTGACCCACGACATACCTGTAGCTCGGACGGTGACCCTTGGTGTATCGTGGGCTATGCCGATGGTGATTCTGTAGCCCTCGACGTCCATGGACTACGCCAACAGGCCCGACCTTTGGCCGTTGGCACAATAGCATTTTCCTGTAGTGAGGGTTACGTACACATATAGGGCGTTCATTTATGAGATAGTACATTCCGTCTGTATGGGATGGATTGTCCATGCATGTACCTTGTGCATAAAAATACTTTGTGTAGTACGTGCATGGCGGAAGCTGCTTGTGCTGGTGGCGTCCGATGGAGTAGACGAGCTAGTTGAGTTATTTTCCTAGTAGGAGCTCAACGTGTTGGTTAACTAATTAGCTTTGCGTGTTGGTTAACTAATTAGCCCCAAACGGCGAGTCCTAGTGGCCTATATAATCCTAGAAGATTTAGCTTTGCATGTTCGGTTGGGACAAAAGGAGCCAAGTCGGTGTACAAGATTTAGCTTATGCGTTTATTTAACAAGCACAAAGGATCCATATCGATGTACTAGAGTTTGCAAGGTGAAAGTTGAGATGAACGAAGATCGAAAAAATCAAGGCACCAACATGCATGGCTAAATAATCTTGCATGCTTGAGCTAATTGAATTAGACTTAAACTTTGTAAAGTTTGACTAATTTTTTTGTAAAAAGTATCAACATCCGCAATGTAAAATCTATAGCATTAGAATCGCTATAAACTATATTTTTTTATTATATATATATGCCTTTGATATTAATTATGTTTTGGATCAAACCCAACAGAGTTTGATTTTGACTAAATTCAGAGCGCAAAGTAAATAAAAAACGGGGGGAGTAGTTTCCTTGCTGGACTCGTACGCTTGCAAACGATGTGCCCGTCTAGTCCGCCTGAGATGTGCGTTGGCACTGTCGTCGACACCGTCAAATCCCACTCACACGATCAACATGGAATGTGGACTTGAGCTATGCGTGAATTTCCCTCTTTCGGCGATGTCCGGGGAGGGGCAGGTGCGCAATGCCAATGTCGACGTTGTCAGCTGTCTCATCGAACATGGACTCTAGGCAGCTGAGACGATGATGTCCGACAACAACAATGGACTAGTACCCGGCCACGTATGCATCTTGATCAGCTAGCTAGTACATCATCACGCATGCATTGTACATGAATTGCTCTCACGTAGTACGCGCTGGATTTTTTGTGTGGGGAATATAGCATTCATCGGCCGCACTTGACTGAGCACACGCTCTCCGTAGTTACGGATGCGACCAATTGCAGAAAGCTCAAAAGATTTTGTCAAACCTACTCCTCTGGATCGATTGCAGCAAGTCACGAAATTAAGAGTCACAAAGAGAGCTCAAATTACGAGCTGCATTGGCGCACGTGAGACATAATTTTGGGCCCTTAATTTTAGATGCAATTATGGATGATTGTGAAGTCGATCCGTCAGACGTCCAATTAATTGTGCAGCGCTGCAGGAAAACAGCTCGCATATCTCCTCAGTCTTACCTCGCTCGCGTCGTCTCCCCTTTCCAGCTCCCGGTCGATGCACTTTGCGCAACCGCCTTCACAAATCGATTCCGGCCAGCTCCGGCGAAGCCTCGCGCCGCTCATCTCCGCGCCAACACCAGATCCTCCTTCCCCACAGGCTCCATGGCTTAGAGCCTTCAATCTGCAGTCCCTCGACGAGCAGGATCCCGGCCTTTCGTCGCCGCCGCGTGGTTCCTCGAGCTCCGGCATGTCTTCCTCCTAGTTCCCCATCTCCGGCCACTCTTCCCGCTCCATCCTATCTCCCTATCCCATCCCTCTCTAGGCCAGACACCTTCGGGAGCCCATTCGACGGGCGAGGCTGCCGGTGTGATGGCCTGTGAACCGCGGACGGTGGGAGGAGCTCCCGTTGGCGCTCGATTGGCGGCGGGGAGGCTCGGATGAAGAGATGCTGGTCTCCTGCCAGCGACCAGCGCACCGAGCTGTTGCTGGCGACCACAGGCAGACTGATGGTTTGTTCTTTCTGACCTGATTCCATTCAGTTGCAACTCTAGCTTCAGGGTTGTACGATAGATAGATGTGCCTAAGCTTTGATTTCCTGACACTGCATCTAGTATGTTTCACATCGAAAGTTTTGCATGAACTGTAGGCACAATTAAGTGTTCTTAATTCCATGTGTCTTTGCTGTATGCAGGCAGTGTCAAGTTGTTTGCCCCCAAGGCACACCTCAGGAGCTCGTCGACATTGGCACCCCAAGGTATCTCCTTGGTTGCACTCTAGTCGATAGCTGCATTTGTTTAAATGTATAGTGGAGAAATCGTGATCTCCATTTGTGAGAATTGTGAGCTATGGATGACATGGTCGAGTTTCCCTGATCCATTTTCTTTGAGGAAATTTGTCTACAGACTAATCAAGCCTCACATAAATTATTTTCAACACACAATTTATTTTACTTTCTGTGATCCCGGATGCTCATGGCGTAATTTCCTTCTATATACAGATGGAATTGGAGCACCATTGTGCTTCTCTCTTTGGCATCTTTTCCTCTTTGTTTTGAGCTATAGTGTGTAGGTTTGCTTTTTTTTTTTGTGTGGCAAAGAGTTAATTCAAGATTTGCCGGTGTAGAATGTTTCTACACCCTAATATCAATTCCACATAAAACCTATGCCTATAGCTAAAACCTAACCTATGAATCACTTGGTGATCATAATTAGAATCCTAACATATCTGCACTCCACTTATTCCTCAATTAAGGAACACAAGAAATCTTAGTGCCAAGCCCTTTACTTAATCTGGTGTGAATGAACCACTCATCTTTATCACCAAGACCACACCATGATGAGGGTGATATCTATCCTAGATATTTCATTGGCTGGTGTAATGTCTTTTATACAACCTGATCTACATGTTTTTTTGTGCCAGGATATCTAATATCTGAAACCATGAATAAGGGATACATGAAAACCCGGAATGATATTTGGTTTAGGCTTTGCTGGAAAATATGTACTTGTTTTGGTCAAATACTCAAGTTGATGTTGTTGCTTTCATATTCGGTGAAAATAGTTATCTTTTCATTGAAAGAAGTCTCTGGCATTAACAGTGATATATTTTGTTCTCTTTTTCTTGCATAAATGTGTAGAAGACTTGCTGCTGAAAGCTTGGTACTTACCTCAGATTCTATCTTTTATTGGATAGGTGTGCTTCAAATGCACATGCAAAGAAGAGGCGCCATAGAAGTGGTTGGGCTACCCCTGGCAATGTCCATGGTGCTGGTCCTAGAATGACGGGGAGCAAGGTGTTCGTGGTGCCGCACAAGCCCAATGGTTATGTAACTTATGTCTTCCCGCCCCCTGTGGTCCGAGAGCCGAAAGGCACCCTTGCCCCGGCCTATCTGCTGGAAGACGCAAGGTTGCTGCTGCAATTGGGAGGTGGATCCTTCATCTATGTCAAGGTCTATTACTAGTTTTTTCTTCTCTGATTTGCAAGGTAGATAACATTCGTGTTTATAGTGTTTTTATATGTGTTATGTGCTAATTAGTTTCCTGAATTGAACATTCAGACCATATGTTAGTGAGATGAAATTTTCTTTTCTTTGTAAAGAATCTACTGCACCAGATCTTGGTTGAATCTAGTTCATTTTGACTCAATTATGTAAGGAACCAGGGCTTTCTATTTTCGTACCTCTCGTTCTACAAAAAATGTGTTGTTTTTGTTTCTCATCTATTAATTAGTTCTTTTCTGAATCATAAGATGCATTTTGTGGCAACGCACCTGATGGTTCTGATATTTGTTTGGAGTAGTTTATCATTTGTTGATCAAATGTTTCTGTTATTTTATTGATTCACCACCATATTCTACTGCCAGTCATCCTTTTTTCTTCTACTGTAACATAGTGTTTATGTTAAATTCAAGTTGAGATTTGCCAGCTTTATTTTCTTATAAGCCTAGAAGCATGGACAATTACTGCATTTTCTAATAATGTTCAGTTGTGTGAATGGTTGATAATTCTTCATGTTTTTATTTATTTATGCAACATCCTAATTGTATTCCCTTTCTTGCAGCGAATGAATTTTTTTTTGCTTGGGCTTGAGTGGCTCAACATGGAAAAGTTCATCCAATCCCACATTTCAGCAGCCAAGCCTATCTTCGTCATCTGATTGATCCTTTATTTTCTCGAAAGACCCTTCTCTACATGATTTTATTGGGTAAAGCAGTGAGGCATGTATTTGCATGGGTGCATGAAACTATGTACGTGCTTGTTTCCAAATACTGTTGCTTGTGTACCTCTTACTTAGAAACAAGCCTATAGCTTTTGTCAAGATGAGAGTGCCATCTAATTATTCATCCTAGTTTCATGCTTTTGCTGCACCCTAACATAAAAAGCCTTTTCTTCAGTGGGGAGTACAGCGCACGTGCTCTACTGTCAAAATTAAGCATTTGATGGTTCTACACAATATGAAATTCTTTCCAAGACAGCTATGTTGTTATCTGGTGGAAATAACTGCTCTACTTAGTGTTGCATTAGATTTTTGACCTCACTTGGGTATTACTTCAATTTTTTCTTGCTATTATTGTTCATACTCATGGCAAGATTTTAGAACATTGATGCTGCATGTTTATCACCTCAAGTCAATCTACTGCAGCTAGTTGTTGGAGCAGAATGGATGCACTAGGTTCTGGTTAGGAAAATTACCATGTTCAATTAGTACGTCAGCCACTAAGGGTGCGTTCGGTTTACGCTCTGCCCAGCCCCATCAAATCCTGGGCGGGTCCAAAATTTTGGTGAACCGATCCTCCGCTCGTGGATTGACCACGATTTGGCAAAAAATACACTGCACCGCTCCAGCGGGGCTGGGCTATCCAAAAAATTGGAGGCCAACCAAATAGGTTTGAAATGACAAAGGCATACCAACTTTTTGGTAAGGCGGGCATCAGAACCAAACCAAATAGATCCTAAGATATTAATTTGGATCTGATTTGCCGTATATTCTTGTTGTCTACTCTATATTTTTCTTTTCCACTAAGTTAATCATTTGCTATAATCACCCTCTTTAAAGTGAAGGAATGAACTGTGTGCATGGTTTGTGAGATCTATTTGTTACTATATTAGGCACAACAAATTGATTTTGTCTTTGTTTGGCAAGGCAGAAGGTGATCTCGTAAATGCGGCGCTGGAGCATGTGAAGGTGCAGTTGGGGTCCCATCTATGTGAAGAGGGAGGACATGGATGGGATGCTGGACTGGGTGAGGGTGCTCGCCGAGAGTGTCTCAGAAGTAGGTGGAATGGCCACCAGATTGATGGATTGGTACTTCCTGGAGGTGCGGGGGCGGTGGCCAGGAAGAGGGTTCATCACACGTTAGTGTCAAATGTCTAGTTCTTTTTAGGTGATTCCAGTACTTCTGATGAACCTATTGTCAAAAATGTACTTATCGCTAATACTGCTCCAGAGCTAACCATGTGTTTTTCTTGATCAAGGAGTGCGAAGAGCAGTAGATGACAACTAGGGTAGCTAGCTGGAACATTACCTGGTGCAGCCTCACTTGGAAGGAAGCTGGAAGACCCCGGGGACAAGGATATGTCATCATGATGGTGGCAGCGGTTGCTTCTTCTTCCGCTCCGTGGTTAGGTAAAAGTTCTTGGGTTTCTTTTTTTTTCCACATGTGCTTTGTAAAGCCTATGGTGTGTTCTCGCCATCTATTCGATGAGCAATACCCTGAATTATGGTGATGGTTGTCATTTGGCGATGTAGCTTTTAAGTTGTGTTGCTATGAAATCGACATGAAGGCTGGGTTCATTATAGGTAGTATTTCTGGCAAGCCATTGTGGTTGATTGTCTTCCTGATGTTGGCCTAATATTTATTTATGAACTCCGTAGTCGGTATCGAGTTGACTTGGTGATGCTTTGCTTGTTCTGTGTCAACATATCTAGGTCTGGTTGTTATAGTCTACATATATTGTTCCGTGTCTTGACAGAAATACAGTACTGTTAGCATTGCGTGTGGCTCTGTGATGATAATTATTCTTCTTAATACGTATACATATCATGGCTTGTTAACCTTGATTGCTCTTATCTTGAGATTATCCTAGAATACTTCAAATGTCGATTGATAGCTTGGGCTTTAGACTAGATCCAGGATGCTTGCAGATTTCATTGGCATGGTAAGAATTCAATATGTAATGATTTTTCTGGTAACTTGTCTCTACTTATGCTTACATGTGGGGTCCCAATTTGCTCATACTAGAGCTCGATTTTCCTCTGCGTATTTATCTAATACCAACTAGTTGTGTTGACTACTTCATCTCTTTTGAAAACATGAGCACAAATATTGAGGTATTACTTATTAGTATTAACTGTCATGTATTTATGTTGTTTACCCGTGTATGGCATCATGTGTGTTAAGTATTCGCGATTGAAGCAAGCAAGCAGAGTTCAGCTAGTTTTCTACTAGTTGACACTTGGCAGTATGTTCCACTCCTTCTGATTTCGTGCACTCTCAAGTCTATTGATTTTATTCGTCAGCAATACTTTTTAACGAAGCCATGTTGAATGTGTGATCAAAACAATCCTGCAATGTCCTATATGCTTTCATACTTAATAGTTAAACAACAATATGGAGTAACAAATAATAGAAAATAGAAACCATTCTCCACTTGGATGTCTTACTTTAAAAAATCATCTTGTTCTTTTGCACTTCATAAAATTCAGTACCAGACACTGCTTTCTATATAAGTGATTCACAGCTTCTCAATGCTCCTCTTCAAAACCATTTGTTTAAGTCCATATTATTAGTTTTGATGCTACTGTAGTACATGACAAGGAAAAGAGCAAAGAGAGGACATATGTGAATTGTGCTATATTGCGCTGCTCTTGGATTTGGTTATCTGACATACTTGCTACTTTCAGCATTATCGCGTGACTTTATCCAGCTAAAGAACATTTAGAAATTTACAATTGGAACTTAGAATCTAGGCATTTAGTTTGTTATTTCCTTCACAGTGGTATCATCTTGATTTTTTTATAGTTGGATTTGAAACGGTGTGATACGGTTGGAATTGAAACGGTTATTATGGTGGTTGAACTGATGAGGAGTCAAGCAATGTAGTTTTGTGGTATTTCAGAGTTTTTGTTAGGTAGATCCAGTGTATGTAACTGTATCTATCGATTTGTGGTTAGTCTCTTTGATCGTGTAGTCCTAAAAATTGTTATATCTATAACTTCTGTTAACATGCTTAGACGTGTACAAAGTACTCCAAGAATAGCATAATCTACGGGAGGTAGTGGAATATTATTTGACCTCGCAGTCATCACGTGTAGTATATGAAATTGCGAACACTCATATTTGTTTAATAGTGGCTTCTTGTGTCGTGGAGTGACTCTTTCTTGTAATTTTGTTTTGTCGTGCAACCTAGCTTCTTGTTCAAGCAGTTGTAGTCGGATGGAACGCTGGTGCAGTTAGCTGATTGTTGTGGCGCTGCCTCCTGTTGTTTTGCATGAGCGAGCTACATGTGTTGTGCCTATCATGCTGCCAAACTCCTCCTGGAAGATCTAGGTTTGTGGCTTTTCTCCAACAGGACTCCTACTAATAGCAAGTATTGCACTTGGTATTTAGAGCTTTCCTTTGCTAGTATATCATCGATTGTCTCATCAGAACTGTAAAGCCTATGTAGGCTAGCTTCACATTAGCTCACCTAGTTTTATGATTTGACTTCAACTAACATTACAATCCAGGTTTAAACATAAAATTAACCAACATTAATAAGCTAATACCCTGAATTATGGTGATAGTGGTCATTTGGCTATGTAGCTTCAAAGTTGTGTTGCTATGAAATTGACATGTAGGCCCGGTTTGTTATAGGTAGTATTTCCCTTAAGCCACTGTAGTTAATTGTTTGGTGTTGTTGGCCTACTATTTGTTTATGAACACCGCTAGTTGGTACTCTGTTGACTTGATGATGCTTTGCTTGTTCTGTGTCCATAATATCTAGGCATGGCTGTTATAGTCTACATAGTTCTGTGTCTTTACAGAAATTCAGTGAACCATTGAATTGTACAAGTTGATAGTTTGCTAAATTTGCGCATGTCTCGGACCCTATCAGAACTGGACAATGTCTTTTCCATCTTATGAGCATTGAACAGTAGTTAGTTCAATGCTACTACTGAAGATGTGATGAAGATATCCTGCTACTGAATCTTCATCTTTTCAGGTTTGGAGGCTTTGCTACAACTTGGCATGAACAACCATTTGAATATGAAACTACAGGAGTTGAATCGTATGTTGTTGATGTGTGTTCGCCGAATGAGTTCGTCTCGTGTGCCTGTTCATGTCCTCCTTCCAGTTTCAAGATTCTTTTTGGTAATGCCATGAAGGAATGAAGAACCATTGTGATAATAAAAACCTTTGCAGCAATGAAGATATTGTGTTTGTGATGCTATTTCTGAATTGTTATATTTTGCAAATTTATACGGGTGCAATGCTAGAAATAAATTTATTCGGATCATGAATCCTGCAGCTTTTTGAGAACTTTGTATGGAGTAGCTGTGAAGACTGGCTATCTAGTACGCTGCTATAGTTCAAACTTGAAGTGAAAATTTCTTTTACGGAGGGGACCGGAGTGGGGCACTTGTTTTGGTTTCTTCATATTGCTGAAAGGAGCTAGCCTCTCATGGTTTTGACCACTTCTCTTTCTCTTGCCATTTCCCACTGGCTGGCCTGCGCACATGCTGTGGTGTGGGATGGACATCTGATGTCAACCGGTGCCAAACCTTTTAAAACCTGGAACCAACCCGCACCAAACCGTGAGATGTACATTCTTGTATTACCAGTTTACACCGGACCAAACTGTTTGGAACCTGAGGCAACGACCTGGTGTGAGGAAACCACTGAAACCGGTAGAAACCAGGGATACACATGGTGATTCTTGTCCTTGATTTGCAGGTAAAAAAGAGAAGTTGAAGACTAGAAGTAGGCTTTGGTGATAATTCCTGTAATGATCAATTGATTTGTAAATTGTGACAATTCATGTAATGATCTATTGGCTTTTGTGACAATTCCTATAATGACCAGTTGAATTTAAATTGTGATACTCCAGATCACAACTTGTAAGCCTAAATTCCTAACTTGTATTTCTGCCTCTAAATGAACTTATCAGTTGAGTTATTTAATATCCAATATTTGCCGTGAAAATGTCCATAAAAAAGGAAATTCATGCCCAAATTTTCCAAAAACCAGTTTGCTAATTGTTCTCTGCATTAACGGCTGGTCTAATTCTCCTGCCTCTGTGTGCACCTACGAGGTGAGGTGAAGCTAGCATCTGTGTGCAGCTAGCTAGGTACAAGTTGACTGAGTCAGCAAGGGGACTAAGTTTGGTACTCGTATATATTGACAGCCATGCATATATACATGGCTCCTGCCAGGATAAATGGAAGGCATGGCCAACGTTTCCATCCGTTGAGGAGCTTTGCTGGCAAGGAGTGATGGACGTTTCGTCCTATCGACGTTGGTACCACAGAAGCACATCTCATCATGCTCACCATTACAGGGCGCCATCCCTCTCTTGAGATAAACGATCCCTCCCGTCATACAAAGCTAGAACCGCAGATGAACGATCCCTTCTACCGAGACACACGAGAGTTGTCTTTTTCCCTCTTGCCAACAACACAACACCCAACAAGTAACCATGAACGATTCCTTTATTGATATACCAAGATTATGAATTACACCGTAAAAAGGGAACATGATTTACCACAACAAGTCACCATGACACCAGCCCGTGAGCACAATCACGTAGTGATTTCATTCTTAGAAATCGTGGATTTAAAATATCTATTTCTATGCATGGTGCTCCGACTCGCTAGTCCAGAGTGATTTATCCTAGAAATTCCTGCATGATGCTGCGATTTCATTCTTAGATTGCTTTCTGTAGTTTTTGAAACAAGGCAAAAGATTTGCCATTTTCATTTATTAAGGAGAAGATTTTAGAAGTTTTACAACCCATCTCGGCTAAAAGCCAAGACCAAATATTATAAGCAACTACTCTCGCGGCATTACATTACTTAGAGCCTTGGCACCGGCTAGACACCACAAATTTGCCTCCTCTTTGATTTTTGTAACAAGCATAGCGATGGTGACGGACTTGTTACGGAAGACCCGAGCATTCCTTTCTTTCCAAATTTCCCAAGAGACGAGCATTGCGAGAGAGGCCAAAGCTTTCCTTGATTGTCCTCTCTTGTGGATCACCTCCGCCCACCACCTTTTGACTGTAGTGATAGCTATGTAGATACACACGAAGCTGCTTACATTCTCAGGTTAGTATCTTTTGAGGCTAGTAGGAGGCGTCCATCCACCAGTTCACTTTTTCGAGGCTAGCTTCTTTCCTATACGCGCTACTCAATGAGAATTCAGTCCATGAAGCTGCTTGCTTTATCAGGCTAGCATCTTCCCCAGGCTAGTAGTGGGGGTCCGTTGGGGAACACCAATCCATTATTTTTCTTGCTTTTGAGGCTAGCTTCTTTCTCACGTGCATGGTTGGATTAATTAGCAGCATGTCTCTTGAATCCCACCCGCACTTAAAGAGGAGTTGGCTCAGTTATATATGGACATTTACTTTCAGGAAACCACCAAACGCCATGTCAGCGATCCGTGGACAATTCATCTCTACCGTCTATTATGTGAATCACAACCAGTAAGCACCACATCATCTCTTCTTCAACCTTCATCAGCTCTATATATACTAGTCACTGGTCACACACCGCGTGCGGGTTTCGCGTGTGACTTAGGGCATCTCCAACGGGGCGACCCATCCCGCGCCCGCGCGTCCGGATGGGTCGATCCGGACAAAATCCCGGCCCAACGCGGCGACGCACCGCAAAAGCGGACGGCCACGGCGTCCGGAACGACGCAAACCCGGCCCAAATATTGGCTAGGTTTGCGTGGCCGCGGATGGCACGCGCCGTCCGCTCGCGT
Organism: Lolium rigidum; assembly: GCF_022539505.1. Classification (NCBI taxonomy): domain Eukaryota; kingdom Viridiplantae; phylum Streptophyta; class Magnoliopsida; order Poales; family Poaceae; genus Lolium; species Lolium rigidum. Next base: position 223,953,264 of record NC_061509.1, read on the forward strand.
CCGGGCGTCCGTCGCCTCGTCTCCTTTGGGCCCACTCCGGCGGTGACCCGGGAGGGTATTAAATGGGGACCGGAGGGATGCGGAACTCCACTCCGGTCCCCACTCCACTCCCGCGAAACCGCCGCCATGGCCCCGAAGCGCGGTTTCGCTCCCGGAGCCCACGACGACGAGGCGAGCAGCAGCCGCCGGCCTCCGCCGGCGCCGCGGCCATCGGCGACAAGCCGAGGCGGCCTCCACATCGGAGAGGCCGCCCGCGGCGGCGCGGCATTGCCGCAACCGCCGCCGCTGCTGCTCGAGCCGAAGCCCGAGTCCTCGGAGGAGGACCCGGACATCCGCGCCGCCAAGCTCATCTCGGCGGCGGAGGAGGAGGCCAGCCGGCCGGACCTTCGAGATGCCATCCGTACCTCCGAGCCGGAGGAAGCGGCGCGGCTGGCGGAGGAGGAGCGGAGCTCGGGCGCTCTACGCCCGGGCCCGTCGGGCGCGACGGGACGAGGAGGAAGCGGCGCGGCGGGAGGAGGCCGGGCGCCGCGCCGACGAGGAGCGCCGCGAGGAGCAGCGGCGGCGAGGAGGCCGGGCGTCGCGCGGAGGAGCGGCGCCGCCGGAGGCCGGCGCCGCGCCGGCAGGAGAGGCGGCGGCGCCTCGGGGAGGAGGCGCTGCTATCCGCGCCGCCGCTACCTCGGGTCGCTGCGGACCCCCACTCGGCCCGGGAGGAGGCCCCGTGGTCTCCGTGGCCGGAGTCCCGGCGCGGTCGAGCCACAACGGTGCCTCGCCGCCGGGGACGTCGTCGACGACGACGACGACGCCGACTTTGCCCACGGGGGCTAGGCGGCGCACCGGCGGCCACCGCGCCGCCGACCAAACCCTACTAGAGGGTTTTTAGTTTAAATTTAAAAGCCATATAGGGCTTCTTTTGTCGATTATTTGCCCAAAATAGGGCTATGTATAAATTTTGCCCAAAATAGGGCATATGTTTATGAAATATCGTTTAAAATTTCCATGTTTCGTTTCTTTTCGTATTTGTCCGATTATGCGGTGCGTCCGCGCGTTGGGCGCAGCGCGCGACCCAAACGGACACGCGGACGCGGGCCGCTGTCCGCGCGTCCGCTCGGCCACGCAAACGGCCCAAAACGGACGCGCTGGGCCATCCGTTTGGGTCGCCCGGTTGGAGATGCCCTTAGACTTTAACTTTTACTTGTCGAGGAGAGGAGAGGAGAAGAGAGCGAGTACCATGATCAATCAAGGGAAGACGTCATCGTCCGTAGACTTCATGTCCAGCCAACCGACGGTGAGCCCATCTCAGATTCCGTTCATTTTGTATATTAATATGTATGTATCATCTTAGTACTAGTACTGGTTTTGTTTTTAAATCGACAAAGGAGTAGGAGGCGGTGGATTTTCCATGAGCAGCAGCGGCATCGCGGCAGTGACATGGTGTCGAGCGGTCACACAGAGGTCCTGGTCCTAAACTCGATCGTCTCCATCTCTAGCAGCTGGTAATCCATCTACTCCGTGTGTCCTCCTTGTCTCTCCATTTTTACCCCGTCTAATTCAGCACTGTCTGGTAAATTATATGATTTCATCATTTGGAGCTGCGGCAAATACCATTGGTGCATTCGAAAGTTCACAGCCGGCCGTCACCCCGGTGCAGCATCCTCGGCGGCGGGCCTCACCTCTGGTGTGTGTGCTTGGCGGCCTCCCCTGCTCTTGTGTTTGCCACGCGACCGCCTCCCCTGTTGCATGCCAGCGGCCGCCACTTTCGCTCAGTGCATCAAATCTGCTTCCATTTGGGTGGTTTCTTCTCTGCCAAAAGGAATTCTTCCGCCACGGCATTCCCAAGGAAAACCCCCAAATCCGAAACCCTCGTCAGCTACTCCGGCAGCGGCGGCGGCGGCGATCACCAGTCCCAATGTACCACGCGCACCAAGGACCTCGATGCAGGTGCTCGCACGGACCCCGGTGTGCCGGAGCGCCGCCCGTGGGAAGCCTTGCGGCGGCGGCCTTGAAAAGCCGCGTGCGGCCCTTCCCCATGGACGCGGCGTCGGAGGCTGTTACGGACCTGCCATGCACCTCCACTTCGCCATCAAGCAAGGCACGTGATCAAGAGATCAACAAGCACGGTACACCAGAAGAGCGTGAGCAGCTCCGAAGGTCGAAGCGGGAGAGAAGAAGGGCCGCCCGATTCAGCGGTCCAGAATGGACGGCCTGATGCAACGGTTGGGCAAAGCGCACACACGACTATGTCCTCGTTTTATTTGGCCTGCGAGCCCCTGGGTCATGGCTTTTGGAAGCCTTGTATCGGAAGAAAACTCTGAGATCTCCCCCTGCTTCTCTTCCTCAACCTCCTGCTTCTAATCCTCCCTCTTGCTTTGGATTATTTCCATTTGTATCCCAGATAATTGATACTACTGAGCATGTGAATTCGAGAGAATAGATCAGGGTACATAACATTTGGTATCAGATTCCAGCAGGTTTCCCTGCGATTTGGCCGGTTCCTCGAGTTCGGATCACGATCCATCTGGATCCTCATCGTTTGGGCGTGGATCTCTAGTAGATCCACACAAAGTTCGCTCGCGAACGCCCGCGGTGGGTCGATTTCGTCCTGAGCAACAGAGATCGGCGGGTGGAGAAAAGCAGCACACCAACTGTTCGACTGTTTGCCTACGAGAGTCAAACTGGGGACGGAGAAGGCACAAACGCGGTGGGATACGTCTGGCCGCATCGACACCATGGAGGGCAAGATGGACGCGTTGATGAAGATGATCCAGGACTCGGAGGCTCGCATGTCGCGAGAGATGGGGTCTATCAAGCTCGCCGTCGACGACATCAAGCCCGACATCATCACGCTCCAAGGCTCGGTGTCACGGTTACAACCGGAGATGGAACAAATCAAGGCCACCTTCGAGGCTTGGCGGCCAGAAATGGAAGCCAAGGTTGTTGGCCTAGGCGACGCAGTGAAGGACCTGCGTCGGCAGGTGGATCACATCGCGAAGGGAGTGGGAGCTGGTGCGCTGGGAAGGCCTCCTTCAGCCGCCCCTCCATCGATGAGCCCATCTCCATCGAGCGCGCCTTCAGGCGCACACTCCGGGCAACTCGGCCTCGGCAAGGAACATCTCACCGGGGTTGTGGTGGTGACGGATTCGCCTCCGTCATTACCAACCCCGGTCACAGGTCAGACCACAAACCTGTCTATGGTCCCATTTGATCCTGGTGCTAGTGCTACTCGTGTTCCGTTGGGGAATCCTCCACCGCACTCAGATTTTCCAAAGTTTGATGGCGATAATCCGCGTTTGTGGAAGAAGGCTTGTGAAAAGTATTTCAGGGTCTATTCTGTCAGTACTGAATTTTGGGTAGAGCACGCTACAATGCACTTCACTGGTAATGCTGCGCTTTGGTTCCAGAGCGCAGAGGATAAAATTGGAGAAGTAACTTGGTCTGAGTTGTGTGAAATCATATATACTCGATTTGATCGTGGGCAATACCAGATGTTGTACCGACAAGCCTTTAAAATTAGACAAATAGGTTCTGTATCTGATTACATCGAGCGTTTTGATACTCTCATGCACCACATGTTAGCCTATAAACCAGATTTAGACCCTACTTTCTTTACTACCCGCTTTATTGATGGTCTGCATAATGAAATTAAAGTTGTTGTTCTTATACAACAACCACAAAGCTTGGAGACTGCTGTTTCTCTCGCACTGTTGCAGGAGGAGATTCGAGACGAATGTTACCAGCCCAGTTCGAGCAGCAAGTCTGTATCATTTGTGCGCGTCAACTCTAAAGCGCTGGCACCTTTATCAACAGTCAACACTAGCAATTTCAAACAAAGAGTGTTGAACCCAGGAGATGATAAAAAGGGGCATGAACAATCTAGGCAGGCTACTGGCTCTCAGAAATTCGCTGCTCTAATGAATTACAGAAGAGCAATGAATTTATGCTTCAAATGTGGGGAGAAATACAGCCCACAACATCAGTGTGCAGCCACTGTGCAGTTGCATCTCGTGGAGGAACTCTTGGAGATGCTTGAAGGACCAGAGAGCCCTGATTCCTATACAACAGCAACTGAAGGTGAGGATGAAACGGACCAAGAACTCCATGCCTTATCTCAGCAGGCGATGGGTGGGACAGAAAACAGTACATGTTTCAGATTGCAGGGTGTCATCCAGGGGCAGGAAGTACTGATGTTGATTGATTCAGGCTCAACGGGAAATTTTATCAGCGACTCTCTTGCATCACTCTTGCAAGGTGTGCAACCCATGCATAGCCCTGTCCGTGTGAAGGTGGCCAATGGAGAAATTTTAACAGGCACCTCTCTTATTCCTAATTGTGAGTGGCACTGTCAGGGAGCAACTTTCAACACCACCATGAAAGTGATACCGTTACAATGCTATGATGTAATCCTAGGTATTGATTGGTTGAAGGCACAGAGCCCCATGGAGGTGGACTGGAACTGCAAGTGGATAGCAGTGAAACAAGGGGAGCTCAAGAAAAGGTTATTTGGTGTAACAGCTGATACATCGTCTTGTAACATCATTTCACTTTCAGATTTGGCAATAGCAGAAGAAGCTGGTGGAATATTATTCATTCTGCAAGTGTCTGCTGGGGAACCAAAACAGTCCAATGAAATGCCTCGGGAGATTCAGCTGCTGGTGCAAGAATATGCCGAATTGTTCACTGAACCCAAAGGACTCCCGCCAAAACGTTTATGCGATCACAAAATTCCACTGTTACCGGGCGCTACTCCGGCAAAATTAAGACCTTACCGGTACAACCCTATGCAAAAAACAGAAATTGAGAATCAAATCAAAGAACTCATGAAGCAGGGAATATTGCAACTCAGCGCTAGTCCTTTTGCAGCTCCAGCATTGTTGGTGAAGAAAAAGGATTTATCATGGAGGTTGTGCCAAGACTTCAGGCACCTAAACGCCATGACGGTGAAGAACAAATATCCTTTGCCCGTGATTGATGAGCTTCTCGATGAGTTGTCAGGCGCTAAATGGTTCACCACCTTGGACCTTAGAGCTGGTTACCATCAAATTCGAATGGCCGAGGAAGACATACCCAAAACAGCATTCCAAACCCATCACGGCCACTTCGAGTATAAAGTGATGCCGTATGGTTTAACTGGCGCTCCAGCAACATTTCAGGGAGTGATGAACACTGTGTTGGCCCCTGGACTGAGAAAGTTTGTTTTAGTCTTTATAGATGACATTCTTATCTACAGTCCTTCCTTGCAGTCCCATGTCACACACCTCAAAGAAGTTTTCGATCTATTGAAACAGAATCAACTCAAGGTGAAGCAGAGCAAGTGTTGTTTTGCGCAACCCAAGCTGGCTTATTTAGGCCATATCATCAGTGCCGCAGGAGTCGCAACAGATCCTGACAAGATTGCACCAATTGTCAAATGGCAATCTCCTCAAAATGTTAAACAACTCAGAAGTTTCTTGGGGATGGCAGGTTATTACAGGAAGTTCGTCAAGGGTTATGGAGTTATTAGTAAATCTTTGACTGAGCTGCTCAGAAAAGGTGTGCAATATATTTGGACTCCTGAAACAGAAGCTTCGTTCCAAGCATTGAAAACAGCTTTGATATCTGCCCCAGTCCTAGCCCTTCCCGATTTCAACAAAAGATTTACAGTTGAAACGGATGCTAGTGATAAAGGTATTGGCGCAGTTCTATTACAAGAGGATCACCCGTTGGCTTTCTTAAGCAAATCATTGGGCCCTAAACAACAAAGTCTATCCACATACGAAAAAGAGTGCTTGGCCATATTATTAGCAGTGGATAAGTGGAGGTCTTACCTTCAACACGCTGAGTTCCATATCAGAACAGATCAGCGCAGTTTGGTAAACCTGACAGAGCAACGTTTAACTACACCCTGGCAACACAAGGCGTTGACGAAGCTGTTGGGATTACAATTCAAAATCATCTACAAGAAAGGGCTAGAAAATAAGGTAGCTGATGCTCTGTCTCGGCATCCCTCTTTTCCATTGATGTCAATTGTGGAATGCAAACCAACCTGGCTTGAGGAAGTAATTCAGAGTTACTCTTGTGATGAACAAGCTCAGAAACTCCTCACAAAAATGGCAGTCCAGCCTAACTTTGAACACTTTTCCCTGCGTGACGGTATTATCCGATACAAGAAGAGGGTTTGGATTGGAAACAATGCAAAAATGCATGCCAAAATTACTCAGGCTTTACATGACAGCGCAATAGGAGGGCACTCAGGATTTTACGCTACATATCATCGTATCAAAAACCTGTTTTCCTGGCCCGGAATGAAGACGTTTGTCCAAAACTGGGTTCGTAGTTGTACTATATGCCAACAAGCAAAATCAGAACGAGTGGCATATCCCGGTCTCTTACAACCATTGAAAATTCCAGCTGGGGCTTGGGAAGTTGTCACAATGGATTTTGTTGATGGTCTGCCCAAATCAGCGGGGTTCAACTGTATTATGGTGGTGGTCGATAAATTCTCACGGTATGCTCACTTTGTGCCATTGGCGCACCCGTATACAGCTCTCTCTGTGGCCAAAGCATACATGAAAGATGTATTCAAACTACACTCAATGCCATCTGCCATCGTCTCTGACAGAGACCCGGTATTCACAAGTAAAATTTGGCAAGAACTGTTTCGGTTATCGGATACCCAGCTGTGCATGAGCTCTGCAAGACACCCACAGTCAGATGGGCAAACCGAGCGGGTTAATCAGTGTCTGGAGGGTTACCTTAGATGCTTCGTTCATTCTTGTCAATCCAAATGGGTGCAGTGGTTGCACCTAGCAGAGCTCTGGTACAACACGAGTTATCATTCCAGCCTCAAGAAAACTCCGTTTGAAGTTCTTTATGGGCATGCTCCTAGGTATTTTGGCATTGACAGAGTGGAGTCCTGCGCTATACCTCAGCTTGAAGAATGGTTAAAGGAGAGAGACACAATGACTAAACTCCTACAACAGCACTTGGAACGGGTTCAACAACGTATGAAATCTCAAGCTGATAAAGGTCGCACTGAGAGAGTGTTTGAGGCAGGAGACAAAGTGTTTCTGAAACTGCAACCATATCTACAGTCCTCAGTGGCGTTCAGAGCTAATCACAAACTCGCTTTCAAGTTCTATGGGCCCTTTGAGATTGAGCAAAAAGTGGGGACAGTTGCTTACAAGCTCAAACTACCAGCAAACAGTCTGATACACCCGGTGATACATGTCTCTCAACTGAAGAAATGTGTTCCTTCTAACCGTGTTGAAGCTGCAGAGTTGCCTGATGAACCTCCGGACTTCCAGGAACCTGAGAAGATTCTTGCGCGCCGCAGCAGATCGCTTGGCTCCTCTACGGTGCGGGAAGGGCTCATTCGCTGGACAGGTATGGCTGACACTTTGGCAACCTGGGAAAATTTGCAGGAGCTGCGCCATCGTTTTCCATCGGCACCTGCTTGGGGACAAGCAGGTTCTGAAGAAAGGGGGATGTTACGGACCTGCCATGCACCTCCACTTCGCCATCAAGCAAGGCACGTGATCAAGAGATCAACAAGCACGGTACACCAGAAGAGCGTGAGCAGCTCCGAAGGTCGAAGCGGGAGAGAAGAAGGGCCGCCCGATTCAGCGGTCCAGAATGGACGGCCTGATGCAACGGTTGGGCAAAGCGCACACACGACTATGTCCTCGTTTTATTTGGCCTGCGAGCCCCTGGGTCATGGCTTTTGGAAGCCTTGTATCGGAAGAAAACTCTGAGATCTCCCCCTGCTTCTCTTCCTCAACCTCCTGCTTCTAATCCTCCCTCTTGCTTTGGATTATTTCCATTTGTATCCCAGATAATTGATACTACTGAGCATGTGAATTCGAGAGAATAGATCAGGGTACATAACAGAGGCCCAGCAGCGGGAGTGCGGCGTAGTCACAGAAGGACTAGATGCGCACATCGTCACCCTGCTCTCCTGCGTCCACTCCGTCCTCCCCTCTCCGCCCGTCGTCTCCGGCCACGACGCCCTTCTCCCCCCACCCGAGGACGGCGTCGACCGCATCAGCGACCTCGCCGACAAGATCCTCCGCGACATCGTCTCCCGCCTCCCCGTCAAGGACGGCGCGCGCACCGCCGCGCTCTCCTGCCGCTGGCGCGGCGTCTGGCGCTCCGCCCCTCTCGTCCTCATCGACTCCGACCTCCTCCCCGACGGAAGCGGCGAGTCGGACGCGCGCGCTGACGCGCGGCGGGTCGCGTACGCCGTCTCGGACATCCTCGACGCTCACCCGGGCCCCTTCCGCTGCGTCCACCTCGTCTGCAGCAGCCTGGAGGAGTACCCGGACCTGCTGGCGCGGTGGCTCCATCTCCTCGCCGTCAAGGGCGTCGGGGAGCTCGTGCTGGCCAATCGCCCGTGGCCGCTCGACACGCCCCTCCCACCCACCGTCTTCGGCATGGCAACCCTCACCCGCCTGTACCTTGGCGTCTTCCAGTTCCCTGACACGACCGCCATCCGGTGCGCTGTGGCATTCCCGCGCCTCCGCGAGCTGGGGCTCTGCTTCGTGGCCATGCTGAGGCGGGAGGACATGGAGTTCCTCCTTTCCAGGAGCCCTGTGCTGGAGATCCTATGCGTCCAAGCGAACGTTCTTGTCAAGCACCTTGATCTCGCCAGCCGCAGCCTCCGGTGCGTGCAGATCATCGAAGGCATCGATCTCAACATCGCAGTCAAGAATGCACCACACCTCGAGAGGCTCATCATCTGGTCATCAACAGTCCGAGATGACTTGCCCAGGTTGGTCAAGATTGGGCATGCCCCCTCTCTAAGCATACTTGGCTATTTGGAACCGGAGCGGCACACGCTACAGGTCGGCAACACCATCATCAAGGTGCATAAAGCGATGCCATGTTTTTTTCAATTCCACACTGTATGTTTATGTAAATGTATGAACTTGTCTCACAAAAGTGGGTGCATTTTGCAGGCTGGGACAAGGGCGAGTCCGAACACCACAGTCCCAAGCGTCAAGATCCTCGGCTTAAGAGTCTACTTTTCCATCCGCAACAATGCTAAGATGTTGCCCAGCTTCCTCAGATGCTTTCCCAATGTTGAGACGCTTCATCTTGAGGTGACACCACAATCGCTTAACTTGGCACCAATTTCCATCTTTGGGCACTAGCATCATCGATGACTACTGCTAATGCTTTGATCTGGAGCCAAAGTTTTTTACTTTTTCTTTGAGATGAGCTGAAGTTTCTAATTCATTTAACCAATTTACAGTCCAGGGAGACCTATCAGCCCACTGGCAGGCTGAGCAACAAGTTCTGGCAGGAGGTCGGTGCTATCGAATGTGTGCAGTCACACATTAAGCTGATGGTCTTTTATGGCTTCCGAGGGGAGCGCGGCGAGCTCTCCTTCCTCAAGTTCTTCCTGGAGACTGCACGGATGCTGACGAAGCTTGTGATTGTGTTCAACAAGGGAAGTTTCGCTTCAGTGACCGAGGCGAACTCCAAAGTGAAACCTCTGTTTTCTACAAAATGGGCCAGCCCAGAGTGTTCGCTGTTACTCTTGGAGAGTGCACTTCCAGCAGGTGAAGACAAGTGGTTGTTGAACTTCAAAACAGGATCTGATTTCTCTACAAAGGACCCGTTCACGTGTGCTGTTGCTCTTGGCGGGTGCAGTTTTTAAGGAGAAGGGCTGGTGCTTACTGCTTACTGAAGATTAGAAAGATGTTCTCCACCAGGGGCCTTTTTGAGTTCATTGGGCGATCAGCTTATTCTAGGGAAACACATGGTTAGTCCTCTGTTGCAGTCTCTACCTTCAGCGAAAGGCAACGTTTTGGATCATTGGCTTGTGTTTTTTGGTCAGACTTCCTGGTTTTATTTGCATGACGACCTTCAGAAAGTTGATGCAAAAGACGAGTGTTGCTCAAATGCACTTCTGTATGGTTTATCTATTTAGCTTTGGCCTATTGCTGATCATGTTAGGACTCACAATTTCTGCTGAATGTGTTGAGCGATGCTGGCAGACAGATATTTTCGTGAGCTATTCCATGCTTTATTACTGATTCTGTTTAGCTTGTTTCATGGAATGGATGTTTCGTCTGATGTACCCTGGTTGATTTTGTTCGTCTGGAATGTTAAATTATCATCAGAGACAAGCTATTCTTCTGTGCAGTAGAAATCATTTGCATCAGACATGTAGTGTTCACACAGGTAGGAATATGATTCAGATCCGAGTCACAGACCGGAAGAGATTTGTATAATTGTATTCGAACAAGACAACCACATCATCTTGTTCTCTAGCAAATTCAACTAAGTTGCAGTTGTTGGAAGAACGAATACATCCTGAATCCAGCTCCGTTTGTTCATCCAGTGTTCCTGAATCCAGCTCCTTTTGTTCATCCAGTGTTCCTGAATCCAGCTCCTTTTGTTCATCCAGCTCAAATGCAGTTTCCTTCATCCAGTGTTCCTGAATCCAGCTCCTTTTGTTCATCCAGCTCAAATGCAGTTTCCTGCTGTTTGTTTATTGAGCGTGGATCTCTGTTTGAATGTGGCCTCATCACTGCAGTCTTGTTCAGTTATTCTGTATTTGTTCTCCTTTCCTCTCTACAGATTACAGTAGCCTAACTCTTGGATGATTTCAAGCCATTGGTTCTACAATGGACTATCCGGATTGGGCACTAAAGTGCATGGCAGTACATTCTACGGTTCACGGTACAATAGGTGGCGTGCTGAGTTAGTGCAATGAAAAGAACAAGAGAAAAGCCTACTGGCATTGTCCACCACATGAAATAAATTGCAGCATAATGGAACTCAGACTCCCATTGTTTCTTTATAGAATATATCCAGATTGTGTTTTCCGAAATTGTCAAATGGAAGTGGTAATGTTGGACCAGCAAGTATCTCTAGTCCAAGTACAGAAGTGATCCAATCGGACCTTCACAATGTTGCATGCTGATGATGATGTCGATGTCTTCTCCTCCGAGCTCGCGAGTCCCTTTTCCTGAGTATAGTAGTTGTGCGCTTAGGGGTATTATCATCCTGATTCTCCATGTTGTCTGGAAAACCGAGTATACAGGCCAATGGGTCCTCCATGAGATTCCCAAATGATGTCTACAAACATGAACATAAAATGATGTTGTGATTTTACTTCTGTTGAGTATAATGCAAAAAAGGCATAAGCTTTTGCATGCAAAAAGATGCATAGATTTCCCTCCATAAAACAAGGATGCCTCTTTGTGTTCTGAGTTCTGATAAACTTCAAGATTAGTTATAACTTACGTTTTTTACCGTTGTCTCGGCAGATATTGTTTTGGCCTTATCTGCCGAGTTGTTTGCTTCAGTCTCCTGCCTTTCCACATAGGTGCCGTCAATATACATGTTACGTGGGATCCACCTGAACTCTAGTTTATGCTGATCAGTGTAGAGCTCCTCGGCATAAAAATGCCTCCGTACTGCTTCAACCGATGATTTCTCATCACTATGCTTAGTAAGTATTCTGCAAGTGAAACAAGCAGTTAGCTAGCTAGTACACCTGACACAGCAAAAGTAAAGTATCGTGACTTCACAAACCGCACATAGTAGATAGCTCTGTTTTCAACCGTTCATCTCCCTTGTTCAATAAGTATAAAGTACATGTATGCAACGATCTATAGTACACCATCTGCCCTGCAATCAAACCAGCACCTGGAATATCGTTCATCAGATTATCATTCCGCTAGAAAAATGTTTAGTGCACGCACAAGAACAAACAAGAATCAATTCACCCAATAATTTTGAAGGTAGTAAACCAAGGTCATTCACTAGACCCATTTTTCTGTCAGGCCAGGAAAAATAGTCTAGCAGCTAGAAGGTTCAATTTAATTTAAATCTTTTGGCCGATCATCTACTGATGCCTGTGTCTAAAAAACTGCATGCTTCCTCAACTAAGCCAAGTCGTTTTTACAGTAAACAGAGGGTATATAAGGCACAAAACTGGGAGAAGCCAACACGTGCCCTTCCAACTAGAATTTTTGCAATATGAATTACGAAAGCAACCTTGAAGAAGTCCAATAACTGGTACATATTCTTATTGTGTACCCAAAATTGTTTCCAATTCCAAGCAAGTGCTAAATCAATATCAGTTATATTTTAAAATTTGAAATACAAATGGCGAACCAAGATTTACTAGCTCTGGGAATGGTCGGAAAGTTGTACCATCGACCGTATATTTTAAGAATTGGAAAATATATAGCTTGACTATGCATTTGAATGCCACTTCCAGCACAAGGGCCAGCACCAGGTTCATAGCCTTACCAGCACTCACTCCAAGCCTTAATAGTCGAGGCACAGGTTGACCTCCAACAATTTTATGTACTGCAAAACAGGAAAAATATGTAAGCATGTGTGGTACCAACAGCAAGTCCCTGACAGGAAGCTCAACAGTGATAGTATTGGCAGCTTAATTTAATCACAGAAGTTTGATTTGCACTGAAAGTAATCTGTTTCAATTTATTCGAAAGGAAATAGGTGTTACTTCTAAAGAAAAGACACTTACGTATTAATAGAATACAGATAAGATCAAACGACCCATACATGACCCAAACTACAGGCCACAATGGTTTATGTAACAGAGGCAAGGTGTTGCAGGCATACATAATAGCATAAATAGGCATATCAATATCCTTTTAAGTAATAAGAACGACAAAATACATAGCACTGTTTACTGACAACACTTGGCATGTATCATGGCACGTGCAGGGTGAGCACCCACACAGGCCTCCCAAGAAATTAGGCCTGCGATTTTTCTTGAGTACATATATTAGTTAGGCTAACTTAAATATTAGTTCAATTATTGTGCAGCAAATAACCAGAGGTTTTATGTGCCCTGAGGCTTGCTTTGGTTTTTGATCATGCGTGTTTGTACAAATTAAACTAAAATAGATAACTTGAGTGTAGAAGATGCAGCCAAGAGCAAAAGGTTCAATTCATGTCCACGTTTGTCTTGCCAAGTTCTCACTAGTAAATTGTGGTTACACGGAGCAAAAATAGCAACACGCGAACTGTAGATTTAAAAAAATGTATAAAATCAGGTAATTTTTTACTCCCCTCTGACCCATAATATAAGATGTCATTACAACCATTATACTCCTATATTGCTTGTAATAACTTCTTATATGATGGGACGGAGGGAGTATTTATTATCTTGCCCCAGAACCTATTTGAAGGCCATGGTAGGATCTTCACAAAATGTAAGCATGGTTCTGATACTTAAAAAAAGTTAGATGTATACAGATTCCTTACATGTGCCCAAGTTTAATGGGACTCTTTCAAGACCGTTATGTAGTGCTGTCAATTTGTTTTTCCATTCATATACTTTTCACTCTTGTGATATAAAGAAGCTCTAGATTTTCTGGATGAATTGCAAGCATGTGATTGGACATTTTATCTTTTGTCTACTTCCCAACACTGCACTACATGATAAGAGCTTCATGTCTTCTTGCAATTGTCTTGAGGTGGAACTTAAGAGTAGTGAATTTGCTAAAATACAACATTAAGATACATAGATTAGAAATTAAGGTGCCAAGATCAACTGATTTTTACAAGATGTAATTAGTAGAGAGCATTGTAGTGTGGTATGAACACTATGTTTTCCTAAGTAGGTAAGACTAAGGGCTTAATTTTAGATTTTGCACTGGGCCACCAATCTCTCAGGTACGCTCAAGCACTTGTTAATATCAAAAGAAGAACGGTGTGTACTGGCCAGGAAAAAGGAACAGAGAAATATCTTGCAATTTGAACAACACAGTTCATCGGAGAGCACATGGCACATCAGAGAAAACTGTCACTATCTAACAGTTGTATATCAGTTTTTACATATCCTCACCTCTATTTTTATGATGTAAAATTTAAAAATCACCGTAGGCTGTTGGGCTGCCAGAAGGTTTCCATGTGCATGCTTGATAAATACTACTATTGGCATAACACCACACCATAATATGGTTGGTGTAAGGAAACGAGAATTACTGAATTAGACATGCACAACTCTTTATGATTTCTACAGTGTTTCAGTGTTTCTCATTCAGCACAACTCTACGAAGTGGAAATAGCTTACGCCGCAGGCTATAAGCTATGACAACAGGTTAACCGACTGTTTCTCATTCAGCACGATTGCAATTTGTAAGCCAATGAACGGCCTCACAGATCGAATGGGGGGTTGTTTACCTTGAGCAGCAGCAAACGATGTAGTGAAGCCGACCAGCGAAGTGGCCACGGTGTAGCTCATGTTGGTGAAGATCGAGCAGGCCCGGAGCATCGTGTCCTGCCGTTGGGTCATGTTCCCCTGAAGCACCAGTAGCGCACCCAGATCAAGAAACCATCAACCGAAACAAGAAGAAGAGTAAGGCAGCGGCGATGCGCGCCTCTTGCGAACCTTGGCCCGCATGGAGACATTCAGCTCCCGGACCGCCTCCCCCCTCTGCAATTGCGAGAGAAACCCCCGTCATTCCCACGGGTAAACGACCGAACGGAACTAAGAAAGGGGATCGAGACCTCCGGAGAAGTAAATTAGGGCGTCTAGTGGGGATGATCCGGCGAACCTTGCCCAGTATCTGCCCGAAGACCTCCTTCAGCTTCGTCGCCATCTCCCCGCCGCGCCTCTCGCTGTAGTTACTGGAGCAAGACTGGGAGAGGAACCGAGGAAGAGGAAGAAGTCTCAGATTTAGGGCTTCAATTTTCATGGACCTTCATGTGCTATTGGGCCGGAATTATTGGATCGTACTTGTTTGACTTCGAGGTTTTCTTTTACAGTCCGCCCGCCAGTTACTGCGACAGGAATTTTTTTTTACTGCTGACAGGAACAAGAACCGCGGATCCTCTCAACGCGTGTGGTTTTTTACTCTAAAAAAAGTTATTTATGTTGCTTTTCTGTCATTTCGTGTGTTTCTACTAATTTATTTTTTTCAAAGATAGTATAGATGTAGACGCTTGCAAATACTACCTCTGTTTCAAGGAATAAGGCGCACACGTATTCCAAAACGAACTTTGATCATAAAAATTGAGTAACAAAATCTTGGCTATATTATATGTAATTAGTATC
The DNA here is from genome assembly GCF_022539505.1 of Lolium rigidum. Classification (NCBI taxonomy): domain Eukaryota; kingdom Viridiplantae; phylum Streptophyta; class Magnoliopsida; order Poales; family Poaceae; genus Lolium; species Lolium rigidum. The sequence continues at coordinate 223,968,289 of NC_061509.1, forward strand.
GTTAGATTCGTATTGATGATCTTGGTTACATACATAAACTCGCGTTCATGAACTCACATACATCCTACCCCTATAATCTCCTCCAAGAGACCGAGTAAGAAAAATTGATGATCTAATGGGTCTCAAAGCGGAGGAATCGGAAAGAAAGGGAGGTTGTAACGGGATATTCACTTTGGCTCATAGGAGCATTTGCTCCCACTATGTGAATCTACATTTCGAAGTGTCAAAAAATTCTAAATTAAATTTTTTCATGTACATCTACACATTTTATGTTCATGCACAAGTTTTTAAAAGAAACTAAGAAAAATTGTGGCTCCTGTAAAAAAGACAAATTTTGATGCTATAACACGACTACGTACAGGACATTTTTTTGTCTTTTTTGTACACGCCACATAAAATATTGTTTCTCCATGAAAACTTGTGCACTAACAAAGAATGTCACGATGTACACCAAAAAATTTATGTCAGAATTTTTTGACATTTTTAAAATTATTTTTTAATTATTTTGTATAATGGGAGCATTTGCTCCTATGAGCCAAAACGCCACCTCCGGTTGTAACAGTGGGTCTTTGTTTCTTTATTCACAACAATGCAGTCACGTTATAACAATTTATATGAATTATACATGCTCACATACAGTTTATTCCATGCATCTGTTAGGTTGCTTATATTTATAACAAGTTTGACTAGTCAAAAACACCTAACTCGTGAGTTAAACGAGTCGAGTTGAGTTTTATTTTGAATTTGTTATCATAATTTAGGGCTTCAATTTTCATGGACCTTCATGTGCTATTGGGCTGAAATTATTGGATCGTACTTGTTTGACTTCGAGGTTTTCTTTTACAGTCTGCCCGCCACTTAGTGCTGACTGTTTGCTACCACGTGGTCTAAAAATGTCATCTGCACCCTGATCTAGCGATCCGACACGTATTAACCGGGATGTTCGCGGAGACGCAAACGCAGCCCAAATATGCGTCTCGGTTGTGTCTCTGCGGAAGCATGCCCCTAGACGCAAACAAGTGCGCGGTAAAAAAATGACTATTTTCGTGTTCGCGGTCACGTGCGACCATTTTAGGCGTATGGAATGCGTCCCCCTGTTGGAGATGCTCTGAGAGAAAGAAATTAAAACATCTTTTTTGTGCGAAAGAAGTCCACATAACCCCCCTAGTATTGGATTTGGGACAGAGAACCGACCTAACTTTTAACTGGGGCATTTAACCCCCTATGTTTGCAAAACCGGTCGATTAACCCCCTAGCGGTGGTTTTGGATATTTGGCTTGCGGTTTTGGTGGTCTGGACCTGCCAGGACGACATGTGCGTCGGCATCATTGCCAGCTCCGACCGTAGCGCCTCGTTATCCCGCGATAGCGCCGCATGCGCCATGCCCTACATGCGCGCCGACCCGCCCTCTGACCTCGCCTCCTCGTCATCGTGGCCCGCGCCGGCGCTGCGGAGTTTCTGCTGGTCGTAGTAGAGTGCGCTGGGCACGGCCTGGAGCGGGAGGCGCTTTTTCTGGGAGGCGTGAAGGCGCGGCGTGTAGGATAGATTGAGGGTGTCCATGAGACCATGACGCTGCACACATCTCCCGTTCGATCTCGTCAAGCGATGTCCATCCACTAGTAGGAAAAGCCTCATCAGTGGCGCACGAAAACATGATTTTGTGGCGCATGGGCGGTGCGCCACAGAAACTTCGCCACAAAATAGGGTTTCTGTGGCGCACCGGACCATGCGCCACAGAATTAAGGTGTTCTGTGGCGCATATGGACCAGCTGCGCCACAGAAATCGGTGTGCCACTAAATTCTATTTTGGTGCGCCACAGAACAATGTACAGGTACACTCGATTTTGTGCTCCCTGGTGTATTATACAGGTTTTATACAGGTTTTGTACACAGTAAACAGGTATAATATAGACAGATAGACAGATATAATATGGACACATATAACATAGCAACATTATACATCATCATCACAGTACTTAGAGCCCGATCGAGATACATATATAGTGGCAAGTGTCAAATGTTTTGCATACAACTCTTAATTCATATAAATTTCGAGATACAAAGTAGTCTTCATCTGGTTCCTCCTTTGCTCCCTCCTCTCTACCCACCAGGCTCGCTTGCATCGGGGTCTTCATCCGGTTCCTACTATGATTAAAATGGAAGAAAGTGAGACCAACAAGTCCGATGCATAAGAGAAATGGAATAAATGTCTCATACATTGTTGGTCAACACACATATTAACATTCAGGGATGGCGTAAGTGAGACCAAGTCCGATGCACAAGAGATTGATATTTGTGCTATCTTACCAGGCTCACTTACGCCACCCCCAAGTGTACGGTGACCAAACATTTTAATCATCGGCATTTTGAAAATACCAAAGCAAATGGAATGACAAAATGGAATAAGTGCCTCATACATTATTGGTCAACACAAATACTATGGTCAGAAACCCTAGTTGCAGTATACATCGCAATATACTTTGCAGAAGGGCCCCCTTTCCCCGGCCGCCGTTCCGTGAACGGGTCCTTGACGACACAACAACGCCGATCTGCCTCTCCGGCGCAGAACCACGGCAGTCCCAGCCGCCTCCCTTGTGGCCGCGTCTCCTGCGCTCTTCTCCATGGCCGGACCACGATTGGACTCACCGGGGGAATAATGATAATCGCCATCACCACTATCGCCAGACTCCACTTTTCTTCCCTCGCCGTCCAGTGAACGAGTCCTTGATGCAAAGACCGTGCCGGCCTGCCCAACATTATGTCGGCCCGTGTTGCCGCGCTTCAGGCCTGATGGCGTGTAACTCACACGTTCGTTGGGAACCCCAAGAGGAAGGTATGATGCGCACATCATCAAGTTTTCCCTCAGAAAGAAACCAAGGTTTATCGAACCAGGAGGAGCCAAGAAGCACGTTGAAGGTTGATGGCGGCGGGATGTAGTGCGGCGCAACACCAGAGATTCCGGCGCCAACGTGGAACCTGCACAACACAACCAAAGTACTTTGCCCCAACGAAACAGCGAGGTTGTCAATCTCACCGGCTTGTTGTAACAAAGGATTAGATGTATAGTGTGGATGATGATTGTTTGCAGAAAACAGTAAAACAAGTATTGCAGCAGATTTGTATTTCAGATGTAAAGAATGGACCGGGGTCCACAGTTCACTAGAGGTGTCTCTCCCATAAGATAAATAGCATATTGGGTGAACAAATTACAGTCGGGCAATTGACAAATAGAGAGGGCATGACAATGCACATACATGATATGATGAATATTGTGAGATTTAATTGGGCATTACGACAAAGTACATAGACCGCTATCCAGACATGCATCTATGCCTAAAAAGTCCACCTTCGAGGTTATCATCCGAACCCCTTCCGAGTATTAAGTTGCAAAACAACAGACAATTGCATTAAGTATGGTGCGTAATGTAATCAATAACTACATCCTCGGACATAGCATCAATGTTTTATCCCTAGTGGCAACAGTACATCCATAACCTTAGAGGTTTCTGTCACTCCCCAGATTCACGGAGACATGAACCCACTATCGAGCATAAATACTCCATCTTGGAGTTAAGAGTAAAAACTTGGCCAAAGCCTCTACTAATAACGGAGAGCATGCAAGATCATAAACAACACATAGGTAATAGATTGATAATCAAAATAACATAGTATTCTCTATCCATCGGATCCCGACAAACACAACATATAGAATTACAGATAGATGATCTTGATCATGTTAGGCAGCTCACAAGATCCGACAATGAAGCACATGAGGAGAAGACAACCATCTAGCTACTCGCTATGGACCCATAGTCCAGGGGTGAACTACTCACTCATCACTCCGGAGGCGACCATGGCGGTGAAGAGTCCTCCGGGAGATGATTCCCCTCTCCGGCGGGGTGCCGGAGGCGATCTCCAGAATCCCCCGAGATGGGATTGGCGGCGGCGGCGTCTCAGTAAGGTTTTCCGTATCGTGGCTCTCGGTACTGGGGGTTTCGCGACGAAGACCTTAAGTAGGCGGAAGGGCGGAGTCAGAGGGGTCACGGGGGGCCCACACATCAGGCCGCGCGGTCCCCTCCTGGGCCGCGCCGCCCTAGTGTGGCGGCGCCCCGTGGCCCCACTTCGTCTTCTCTTCGGTCTTCTGGAAGCTTCGTGGCAAAATAGGCCCCTGGGCGTTGATTTCGTCCAATTCCGAGAATATTTCTTTACTAGGATTTCTGAAACCAAAAAAAGCAAAAAACAACAACTAGCTCTTCGGCATCTCGTTAATAGGTTAGTGCCGGAAAATGCATAAATACGACATATAATGTGTATAAAACATGTAGATATCATCAATAATGTGGCATGGAACATAAGAAATTATCGATACGTCGGAGACGTATCGGCATCCCCAAGCTTAGTTCCTGCTTGTCCCGAGCAGGTAAACGATAACAAAGATAATTTCTGGAGTGACATGCCATCATAACCTTGATCATACTATTGTAAGCATATGTAATGAATGCAGCGATCAAAACAATGGTAATGACATGAGTAAACAACTGAATCATAAAGCAAAGACTTTTCATAAATAGTACTTTCAAGACAAGCATCAATAAGTCTTGCATAAGAGTTAACTCATAAAGCAATAAATCAAAGTAAAGGTATTGAAGCAACACAAAGGAAGATTAAGTTTCAGCGGTTGCTTTCAACTTATAACATGTATATCTCATGGATAATTGTCAACATAGAGTAATATAACAAGTGCAATATGCAAATATGTAGGAATCAATGCACAGTTCACACAAGTGTTTGCTTCTTGAGGTGGAGAGAAATAGGTGAACTCACTCAACATAAAAGTAAAAGAAAGGTCCTTCAAAGAGGAAAGCATCGATTGCTATATTTGTGCTAGAGCTTTTATTTTGAAAACAAGAAACAATTTTGTCAACGGTAGTAATAAAGCATATGTATTATGTAAATTATATCTTACAAGTTGCAAGCCTCATGCATAGTATACTAATAGTGCCCGCACCTTGTCCTAATTAGCTTGGACTACCGGGATCATCGCAATACACATGTTTCAACCAAGTGTCACAAAGGGGTACCTCCATGCCGCTCGTACAAAGGTCTAAGGAGAAAGCTCGCATTTTGGATTTCTCGCTTTTGATTATTCTCAACTTAGACATCCATACCGGGACAACATGGACAACGAGATAATGGACTCCTCTTTAATGCATAAGCATGTAGCAACAATTAGTGTTCTCATATGAGATTGAGGATATATGTACAAAACTGAAACTTCCACCATGATTCATGGCTTTAGTTAGCGGCCCAATGTTCTTCTCTAACAATATGCATGCTCTAACCATTAAAGTGGTAGATCTCCCTTACTTCGAGACAAGACGGACATGCATAGCAACTCACATGATATTCAACAAAGAGTAGTTGATGGCGTCCCCGAAGCATGGTTATCGCACAACAAGCAACTTAATAAGAGATAAAGTGCATAAGTACATATTCAATACCACAATAGTTTTTAAGCTATTTGTCCCATGAGCTATATATTGTAAAGGTAGAGAATAGAAATTTTAAAAGGTAGCACTCAAGCAATTTACTTTGGAATGGCGGAGAAATACCGTGTAGTACGTAGGTATGATGGACACAAATAGCATAGTGGTTGGCTCAAGGATTTTGGATGCATGAGAAGTATTCCCTCTCGATACAAGGTTTAGGCTAGCAAGGTTATTTGAAACAAACACAAGGATGAACCGGTGCAGCAAAACTCACATAAAAGACATATTGTAAACATTATAAGAATCTACACCGTCTTCCTTGTTGTTCAAAACTCAATACTAGAAATTATCTAGACTTTAGAGAGACCAAATATGCAAACCAAATTTAGCAAGCTCTAGGTGTTTCTTCATTAATGGGTGCAAAGTATATGATGCAAGAGCTTAAACATGAGCACGACAATTGCCAAGTATCAAATTATTCAAGACATTTTAGAATTACTACATGTAGCATTTCCCGATTCCAACCATATAACAATTTAATGAAGAAGATTCAACCTTCGCCATGAATACTATGAGTAAAACCTAAGGACATATTTGTCCATATGCAACAGCGGAGCGTGTCTCTCTCCCACACAATGAATGCTAGGATCCATTTTATTCAAACAAAACAAAAAACAAAAACAAACCGACGCTCCAAGCAAAGTACATAAGATGTGATGGAATAAAAATATAGTTTCGGGGAGGAACTCGATAATGTTGTCGATGAAGAAGGGGATGCCTTGGGCATCCCCAAGCTTAGACGCTTGAGTCTTCTTAAAATATGCAGGGGTGAACCACCGGGGTATCCCCAAGCTTAGAGCTTTCACTCTCCTTGATCATATTGCATCATTTCCCTCTCTTGATCCTTGAAAACTTCCTCCACACTAAACTCGAAACAACTCATTAGAGGGTTAGTGTACAATAAAAATTAACATGTTCAGAGGTGACACAATCATTCTTAACACTTCTGGACATTGCATAAAGCTACTGGACATTAATGGATCAAAGAAATTCATCCAACATAGCAAAAGAGGCAATGCGAAATAAAAGGCAGAATCTGTCAAAACAGAACAGTCCGCAAAGATGGATTTTATCGAGGCACCAGACTTGCTCAAATGAATATGCCCAAATTGAATGAAAGTTGCGTACATATCTGAGGATCACGCACGTAAATTGGCATATTTTTCTGAGCTACCTACAGAGAGGCAGGTCGAAATTCGTGACAGACAAAGAAATCTGTTTACTGCGTGAGTAATCCAAATCTAGTATGAACCTTACTATCAAAGACTTTACTTGGCACAACAATGCACAAAACTAAGATAAGGAGAGGTTGCTACAGTAGTAAACAACTTCCAAGACTCAAATATTAAATAAAGTGCTGTATTAAAATAAACACATGGGTTATCTCCCAAGAAGTTCTTTCTTTATAGCCATTAAGATGGGCTCAGCAATTTTAATGATGCACTCCCAAGAAATAAGAGTTGAAGCAAAAGAGAGCATCAAGAAGCAAATTCAAAACAAATTTAAGCCTAACCCACTTCCTATGGAAAGGAATCTTGTAAATAAACAAATTCATGAAGCATAATCCAACAAGCATAGAAAGATAAAACAAGTGCAGCTTCAAGATTTTCAGCAAAAAGAGAGGTGTTTTAGTAACATGAAAATTTGTACAACCATATTTTCCTCTCTCATAATGATTTTCAGTAGCATCATGAACAAACTCAACAATATAACTATCAAATGAAACATTCTTATCATGAGTCTCATGCATAAAATTATTACTACTCCCAACATAAGCATAATCAATCTTATTAATTGTAGTGGGAGCAAATTCAACAAGGTAGCTATCATTATCACCATAATCATCAAATATAGGAGGCATAGTATAATCATAATTAATTTTCTCCTTAATAGTAGGTGGATGATAGTCATCATTGTAATCATCATATATAGGAGGTAAAGTATTATCAAAGTAAATTTTCTCCTCCATGCTTGGGGGACTAAAAATATCATGCTCATCAAAACCAGCTTCCTCAAGCTTAAATTCTTCCATAGCATTAGCAATAATAGTGTTCAAAGATTTCATGCTAATAACATTGCTACAACTATTTTGCAAACAAAGTTCCATGGGTTTTTTAATTTTCTCTTCAAACACCTCATGTCCTAACTCAAGATAAATAGTATAAAGATCTCTAATATTTTTGTTGTTTTCCATTAAGCCTAACTAATCACACAACTTAGTGTTCTCAGGAGTATTCATTTTAACAGTAGTAAATAAAGCAAAATAAATAAAGTAAATGCAAGTAACTAATTTTTTTGTGTTTTCAATATAGAGAACAAGACGGTAAATAAAGTAAATCTAGCAACTAATTTTTTTGTGTTTTTGATATAGTGCAGCAAACAAAGTAGTAAATAAAATAAAGCAAGACAAAAACAAAGTAAAGAGATTGGATTGTGGAGACTCCCCTTGCAGCGTGTCTTGATCTCCCCGGCAACGGCGCCAGAAAAAGATTTGTTGGCGTGTAGTTGACGTGGGAGTTAGAAATCTTTGTGGTGTAGCTTTTCTTCAGTTCCCCGGCAACGGCGCCAGAAAAAGAGCTTGATGGCGTGTAACTCACACGTTCGTTGGGAACCCCAAGAGGAAGGTATGATGCGCACAGCAGCAAGTTTTCCCTCAGAAAGAAACCAAGGTTTATCGAACCATGAGGAGCCAAGAAGCACGTTGAAGGTTGATGGCGGCGGGATGTAGTGCGGTGCAACACCAGAGATTCCGGCGCCAACGTGGAACTTGCACAACACAACCAAAGTACTTTGCCCTAACGAAACAGCGAGGTTGTCAATCTCACCGGCTTGCTGTAACAAAGGATTAGATGTATAGTGTGGATGATGATTATTTGCAGAAAACAGTAAAACAAGTATTGCAGCAGATTTGTATTTCAGATGTAAAGAATGGACCGGGGTCCATAGTTCACTAGAGGTGTCTCTCCCATAAGATAAATAACATGTTGGGTGAACAAATTACAGTCGGGCAATTGACAAATAGAGAGGGCATGACAATGCACATACATGATATGATGAATATTGTGAGATTTAATTGGGAATTACGACAAAGTACATAGACCGCTATCCAGCATGCATCTATGCCTAAAAAGTCCACCTTCAGGTTATCATCCGAACCCCTTCCAGTATTAAGTTGCAAAACAACGGACAATTGCATTAAGTATGGTGCGTAATATAATCAATAACTACATCCTCGGACATAGCATCAATGTTTTATCCCTAGTGGCAACAGTACATCCATAACCTTAGAGGTTTCGTCACTCCCCGATTCACGGAGACATGAACCCACTATCGAGCATAAATACTCCCTCTTGGAGTTAAGAGTAAAAACTTGGCCAGAGCCTCTACTAATAACGGAGAGCATGCAAGATCATAAACAACACATAGGTAATAGATTGATAATCAAAATAACATAGTATTCTCTATCCATCGGATCCCGACAAACACAACATATAGAATTACAGATAGATGATCTTGATCATGTTAGGCAGCGACAATGAAGCACATGAGGAGAAGACAACCATCTAGCTACTGCTATGGACCCATAGTCCAGGGGTGAATGATACGTCTCCGACGTATCGATAATTTCTTATGTTCCATGCCACATTATTGATGATATCTACATGTTTTATGCACACTTTATGTCATATTCGTGCATTTTCTGGAACTAACCTATTAACAAGATGCCGAAGAGCCGATTCTGTTTTCTGCTGTTTTTGGTTTCAAAAATCCTAGTAACGAAATATTCTCGGAATTGGACGAAATCAACGCCCAGGGTCCTATTTTGCCACGAAGCTTCCAGAAGACCGAAGACATAACGAAGTGGGGCGACGAGGCGGCGACACGCCAGGGCGGCGCGGCCCACCTCCTGGCCGCGCGGCCCTGTCGTGTGGGCCCATCGCGTCGCCTCCTGACCTGCCCTTCCGCCTACTAAAAGCCTCCGTCGCGAAACCCCCAGTACCGAGAGCCACGATACGGAAAACCTTCCAGAGACGCCGCCGCCAATCCCATCTCGGGGGATTCTGGAGATCTCCTCCGGCACCCTGCCGGAGAGGGGATTCATCTCCCGGAGGACTCTTCACCGCCATGGTCGCCTCCGGAGTGATGAGTGAGTAGTTCACCCCTGGACTATGGGTCCATAGCAGTAGCTAGATGGTTGTCTTCTCCTCATTGTGCTTCATTGTTGGATCTTGTGAGCTGCCTAACATGATCAAGATCATCTATCCGTAATGCTATATGTTGTGTTTGTCGGGATCCGATGGATAGAGAATACCATGTTATGTTAATTATCAAGTTATTACCTATGTGTTGTTTATGATCTTGCATTCTCTCCGTTATTAGTAGAGGCTGCGGCTAAGTTGATGCTAGTAACTCCAAGAGGGAGTATTTATGCTCGATAGTGGGTTCATGTCTCCGTGAATGCGGGGAGTGACAGAAACCCCTAAGGTTATGGATGTGTTGTTGCCACTAGGGATAAAACATTGATGCTATGTCCGAGTATGTAGTTATTGATTACATTACGCGCAATACTTAATGCAATTGTCTGTTGTTAGCAACTTAATACTGGAAGGGGTTCGGATGATAACCTGAAGGTGGACTTTTTAGGCATAGATGCAGCTGGATGGCGGTCTATGTACTTTGTCGTAATGCCCAATTAAATCTCACTTGTACTTATCATGACATGTATGTGCATTGTTATGCCCTCTCTATTTGTCAATTGCCCGACTGCAATTTGTTCACCCAACATGCTTTTATCTTATGGGAGAGACACCTCTAGTGAGCTGTGGACCCCGGTCCATTCTTTTATCTTGAAATACAAATCTGTTGCAATACTTGTTTCTATTGTTTTCTTGCAAACAATCATCTTCCACACAATACGGTTAATCCTTTGTTACAGCAAGCCGGTGAGATTGACAACCTCACTGTTTCGTTGGGGCAAAGTACTTTGGTTGTGTTGTGCAGGTTCCACGTTGGCCCCGGAATCTCTGGTGTTGCGCCGCACTACATTCCGCCGCCATCAACCTTCAACGTGCTTCAAGGTTATGGATGTGCTGTTGCCACTAGGGATAAAACATTGATGCTATGTCCGAGGATGTAGTTATTGATTACATTATGCGCAATACTTAATGCAATTGTCTGTTGTTAGCAACTTAATACTGGAAGGGGTTCGGTTGATAACCTGAAGGTGGACTTTTTAGGCATAGATGCAGCTGGATGACGGTCTATGTACTTTGTCGTAATGCCCAATTAAATCTCCTTGTACTTATCATGACATGTATGTGCATTGTTATGCCCTCTCTATTTGTCAATTGCCCGACTGTAATTTGTTCACCCAACATGCTTTTATCTTATGGGAGAGACACCTCTAGTGAACTGTGGACCCCGGTCCATTCTTTTATACTCGAAATACAAATCTGCTCGCAATACTTGTTTTACTTGTTTTCTTGCAAACAATCATCTTCCACACAATACGGTTAATCCTTTTTTACAGCAAGCCGGTGAGATTGACAACCTCACTTGTTTCGTTGCGGCAAAGTACTTTGGTTGTGTTGTGCGGGTTCCACGTTGGCGCCGGAATCTCGGTGTTGCGCCGCACTACATTCCGCCGCCATCAACCTTCAACGTGCTTCTTGACTCCCTTCGGTTCGATTAAACCTTGGTTTCTTACTGAGGGAAACTTGCCGCTGTGCGCATCACACCTTCCTCTTGGGGTTCCCAACGGACGTGTCAACTACACGCATCAGTGAACTACTCACTCATCACTCCGGAGGTGACCATGGCGGTGAAGAGTCCTCCGGGAGAGGATTCCCCTCTCCGGCAGGGTGGCGGAGGCGATCTCCAGAATCCCCCGAGATGGGATTGGCGGCGGCGGCGTCTCAGTAAGGTTTTCCGTATCGTGGCTCTCGCTACTGGGGGTTTCGCGACGAAGACCTTAAGTAGGCGGAAGGGCGGAGTCGGAGGGGTCACGGGGGCCCCACATAGCAGGGCCGCGCCGCCCTAGTGTGGCGGCGCCCCGTGGCCCCACTTCGTCTTCTCTTCGGTCTTCTGGAAGCTTCGTGGCAAAATAGGCCCCTGGGCGTTGATTTCGTCCAATTCCGAGAATATTTATTTACTAGGATTTGTGAAACCAAAAACAGTAGAAAACAACAACTGGCTCTTCGTCATCTCGTTAATAGGTTAGTGCCGGAAAATGCATAAATACGACATATAATGTGTATAAAACATGTAGATATCATCAATAATGTGGCATGGAACATAAGAAATTATCGATACGTCGGAGACGTATCAAGGCCGTGTGTCCCGTGCCCTGCACTGTTTGCCTTCTTGCCCGGTGAACCAATAGACTGATCGTTGGAATAAGGAAACCGATGACGGCCGATCGCAAGATTAGATTGCGATCGGCCGTCATCGACTTCCTTATTCCAACGATCAGTCTATTTGTTCACCGGGCAAGAAGGCGAAGAGTGCAGGGCGCGGGAGATACGGCCTGAAGCGCGGCAACAGGGGTCGACATGATACTAGGGAGGCCGGCACGGTCTTTGCATCAAGGACTCGTTCACTGGACGGCGAGAGAAGAAAAGTGGCATCTGCTGCAAAGTACTCTACACCTGTGGAGTCTGACGATAGTGGTGATGGCGATTATCATTATTCCCTCGGTGTGTCTGATGACCCACAAGTATAGGGGATCGCAACAGTCTTCGAGGGAAGTAAAACCCAATTTATTGATTCGACACAAGGGGAGACAAAGAATACTTGAAAGCCTTAACAGCGGAGTTGTCAATTCAGTCTGCACCTGGAAACAGACTTGCTCGCAAGAGTTTATCGGTAGTAACAGTTTTATAGCGATAGCGATAGTGAAATAACAGCAGACGAGTAACAAAAACAGCGAGTAGTGATTTTAGTAAACAGCGGGATTAAAATACGTAGGCACGGGGACGGATGACGGGCGTTGCATGGATGAGAGAAACTCATGTAATAATCATAGCGGGGCATTTGCGGATAATAATAAAACGGTATCCAAGTACTAATCAATCAATAGGCATGTGTTCCAATTATAGTCGTACGTGCTCGCAATGAGAAACTTGCACAACATCTTTTGTCCTACCAGCCGGTGGCAGCCGGGCCTCAAGGGAAACTACTGGATATTAAGGTACTCCTTTTAATAGAGTACCGGAGCAAAGCATTAACACTTCGTGAACACATGTGATCCTCACATCGCTACCATTCCCTCCGGTTGTCCCGATTTCTGTCACTTCGGGGCCATTGGTTCCGGACAGCGACATGTGTATACAACTTGCAGGTAAGACCATAAACAATGAATATCATGATGAAATAATAACATGTTCAGATCTGAGATCATGGCACTCGGGCCCTAGTGACAAGCATTAAGCATAACAAGTTGCAACAATATCATAAAAGTACCATCTACGGACACTAGGCACTATGCCCTAACAATCTTATGCTATTACATGACCAATCTTATCCAATCCCTACCATCCCCTTCGGCCTACAGCGGGGGAATTACTCACACATGGATGGGGAAACATTGCTGGTTGATGGAGAGGCGTTGGCGGTGATGGCGGCGATGATCTCCTCCAATTCCCCGTCCCGGCGGAGTGCCGAACGGAGACTTCGGCTCCCGAGACGGAGTTTCGCGATGTGGCGGCGTTCGGAGGGTTTACGGCGACTTCCCCCTTCTCCCCGTGCGTTTTTAGGTCGAGGCCGATAAATAGTCCGAAGGAGGGCGTCGGAGGCCGGCCGAGGGGGCCACACCACAGGGCCGCGCGGGCCCCCTGGGTCGCGCCGCCCTATGGTGTGGGGCCCTCGGGCCTCCACCTTACTTGTCCTTCTGGCTCCGTCAGTATTCTGGGAAAATAGGCCCTTTCGTCAAAATCCCGAGGTTTTTCCTGAAAGTTGGATTTCTGCACAAAAACGAGACACGAGAACAGTTCTGCTGAAAACAGCGTTAGTCCGTGTTAGTTGCATCCAAAATACACAAATTAGAGGCAAAACAATAGCAAAACTGTTCGGGAAAGTAGATATGTTTTGGACGTATCAACTCCCCCCAAGCTTAGCTTATTGCTTGTCCTCAAGCAATTCAGTTAACAACTGAGCGATAAAATAACTTTCACGAACACATTTGCTCATATGATGTATATATTCTCATGATATGGCTAATACTTAAGCAGTAAGATCATTTAACTCCGGGTGCACATAACCGAACTGAAACCAAAAACCGAACCGGAAAAAACCGAACTGAAACCAAATTTCAATTTTTATGGTTAGTGGTTAAGGTTACAGTTAGCAAAAGTGCTAACCATATATCCCTCAGTTAATTCGGTTTTAAACCGAAAAACCATGGTTTAACCGAAAATAACCGAAAAAGTCTAGCTTCAGCGACAGGCCCACTGGCCCCAGCCAAAGTAGACGTGAACTCGTGCCCTAACCTTAGTCGAACTAGTCGCTCAGACGCGGAGTTGCTCAGGTAGAAGCTAGCAGCCTCGCGCCAAACGAGATCCTCTGACGTAGGTGTAGAAACTGCAGGGGGACGTAGTTGATTCTTGATCGTTCGTTCCCGATCTGATGGCATCTGGTCCAACACCATTAAACATTAGCACCAGCCCACAGCCCAGCCCAGTTAACGAGCCCAGGGGAGATGAACAAACGGATGACGGAAAACGGTCCTATGTGGTGCAGGAACTGTTTGAACATAATCACTGTTGTTAACTGAATATGAAACTGCAAGAACTGTGAACTCAATGCTAATTGTTCCTCCTAATTCTAATCGAAGAAGTAAGTGCATCTCCAACAGCGTGACGCAAGTCAGATGCTAGAACAAACACGAAACATCCGTTTGCGTCGGGCCAAATGGTCGAAATCGACAGCGCGTCCGTTTACGTTTAGGGATGTCCCTAGCGGGCCGATGCATAATTTTTTTCCCATTAAAAACCCATAATTTACATAATTCTAAAAATACGTCAAAAAGCTTAAAACCTAGCTAGATCGATGAACTCTGACATCCGCCATGGGAGCTGGTACGCCGGTGGTGGAGGAGGAATGGCAGCATGCGGTGACTGCTGCCAGACCGTCGTGGGAGCAGGAGGCTGTGGTGAAGGTTGTCACGGATCCCAGAACGTCGAAGGAGCAGCAGACGGCGCGCCCCCTTGGGTACGTGTCGGCGTGGTCGGCGGAGTCGTTGGCCTCCCCTGCGCCTGCTAGCGACGACTCACGAAGCTAGATGGCGAGGCCGTCCAACATAGCGAGTTGGTCGAGCTCGCTATTGGCCATTGCCATCGCAATGGACTCCTACTCGCTAATGTCCGGCGGCTGGGTCTATGGATCCCACGCGGGGCCGCCGTTGTCGTGGTCGTTGTCTCCGCCTTGGACATGGCCGTCCGACGAGGCCTCATACTTGGCCTCGGCGGCATCTTCGTCCTCGTCATCGTCCATGTCGCCGTCATCGTACTCGCCTGGAGTTGAGGTATCGGCCAGTTTTCCTCCCAGAGGCGGCGCGCGAAGTCGATGCGAACGTACCGCCCAACCCGCGGCTTCTTGCCGGACCGCAAGCCTCTAGTTTCGTGGTCGTTCTTAGTCTTGCGGAACGGCCAAGCCTTCCCCATGGCGTTGGCCGAGTCGATACCGTGGGCTCTTGCAATGTCGTGGTCGAGAAAAATGGCCACCGCCAGCGAACCTTAGCGAGGCGCGCCATTAACGTGGCGCAGAAAAGCTGCAACGCGCCGCTCGGAAGTTATGCCACGCTGAAGACGAAACATATTAGCCGCTGCCAGACGGGCCCATGCGACCCAAACGGATGTTCTGCGTCCGTTTTAGCATTCGATTTGCGTCGCGCCGTTGGAGATTTCCTTATTTCTTCAATTAGAATTAGGAGGAACAATTAGCATATTGAGTTCAGTTCTTGCAGTTTCATATTCAGTTAACAACAATGATTAAGTTCAAACAGCTCCTGCGCGACATAGGGTCGTTTTCCGTCATTCGTTTGTTCATCTCCCGTTAACTGGGCTGGGCTGTGGGCTGGTGCTAATGTTTAGTGGTGTTGGACCAGATGCCATCTGATCGGGAACGAACGATCAAGAATTAGCTACGTCCCTCTGCAGTTTCTCCACCTACGTCAGAGGATCTCGTTCCCCTCGCGCACTCTCTTTTCACGGGCCGGCGAAACGCCTTATCGCTGCAGCAGGAGTGGTGCAGCTAGGAGCCTCCGGCTTTATTTGCTTGAGAAACTGAGAGCGGACAACTCACACTTTTCTTTTGTGCTTTTTTAGATGTTCGAGACGGATAGCATAGCTATCTTTGGTAGGGGACGTGGCTCCTGATTGCAGCCATGGAGCTTCTTTACGTACAGTGGTTTCAAGAAACCAAGATGCACACGTAGTTGTTATGTACTGGAGTGCAATACTACTAGTACTGTATGAAGCACACAAATCATGGCAAAAACAATACTTGACTGAATGCTCAAAGAAGAAACTTCATGCCAAACGCTAGGTGTGAATCAAAATTCACGTCAACTTTGGTTAATATGGTTATTACCGAAACCTAACCGAAGCTAAATGGTTATTACCGAAACCTAACCGTATTTTCGTATAAAATCGTATTTACCGAAGTATTGAAAATGTATAAACCGAATAATCGTATAAACCGAACCGAATTAACCATATTAACCGAATGCGCAGCCGGACATTTAACAGCTATGTCAATCATGAAGAGGTACCAACAATTAATAATAAGCATCATGAATCATGTATATAAGAAGGATTGCAATGTTCATAAGAGAGTATGATAAAGTGGTATCTCGCTTGCCTGTATTTGATCGGAAAAACCTAAATGCCCGGGCACCTCTGGAGTTCATAGAGAGACTAGAAGTAGTGATTGTCAAAGATAAAAGCATCACAGTTATACCACAATCAATCATATTTTGAGACAAGCATATTATACTAAGAATGACAGTTGTGCTCTCAAGAAAGTGCTCAAAGAAAGGATGGAGACACAACATAAAAGTAAAAGATTGACCCTTCGCGAGAGGGAAGCATGGATTAACATGCGCTAGAGCTTTTCATTTGTAAAGCAGGAGTAAAATTATTTTGAGAGGTGTTTGTTGTTGTCAACGAATGGTAATGGGTACACCAACTACCTCGCCAACCGGACTTTCAAGAGCGGCTCCCATGAATTATTTGCATTTTTATGTGGCACTCCTTCCAACCTTTCTTACACAAACCATGGCTAACCGAATCCTCGGGTGCCTGCCAACAATCACATACCATGAAGGAGTGACTTTTTAGTTTAGTTTTATTATGATGATGACACTCCCCCCAACCTTTGCTTGCACAAGCCATGGCTAACCGAATCCTTCGGGTGCCGTCCAACAATCACAAACCATGGAGGAGTGTCTATTTAAGTTAATTAATTCGGGACTGGGAATCCCATTGCCAGCTCTTTTTGCAAAATTATTGGATAAGCGGATGTGCCACTAGTCCATATGAGAGTCTGATACGTCCAATTTGCATCACTATTTTATATCGTAATTTGCTGTTATTCATTGATATATTTCATATTGGGACACAATACTTATGTTATTTCATCTATTTTGCATGTTTCAGCATTATTGGAGGATCGAACACCGGAGCCAGGATTCTGCTGGAAAAAGCACCGTCGGAACGCAATATTTCGGAAGATCAAGCTGTGGAAGGAAATTATACCAAAAATCCTATTTTTCAAGATGACGAAGGAAGCCGGAAGGAGGAGCCGGGAGGACCCGGGGTGGGCCCACACCCTAGGGCGGCGCGGCCCAGGCCCCGGCCGCGCCGCCATGTGGTGTGAGGGGCCCACGACCCCTTTCGCATCCTTTTCTTCGCCAAATCCTTCGTCCCGAAGACCTAAGCCACGAGAGGAATCCTCACGAAGGGTTACGGCCGCCTCGCGGGGCGGAGAACACCGGAGAGAAAAGAGCTCTCCGGCGGGCGAGGAATCCGCCGGGGAAATTCCCTCCGGGAGGGGAAATCGACGCCATCGTCACCGCCATCGAGCTGGACATCATCTCCATCACCATCATCATCATCTTCACCATCATCACCGCCATCTCCTCCGCAGCACCTCGTCACCGCCGTAGCAATTTGGGTTTGATCTTGATTGTTTGATAGGGGAAACTCTCCCGGTATCTATTCACACTTGTTGTTGATGCTATTGAGTGAAACCATTGAACCAAGTTTATGTTCAGATTGTTATTCATCATCATATCACCTCTGATCATGTTCCATATGATGTCTCGTGAGTAGTTCGTTTAGTTCTTGAGGACATGGGTGAAGTCTAAATGTTAGTAGTGAACTATGGTTGAGTAATATTCAATGGTGTGATATTTAAGTTGTGGTGTTATTCTTCTAGTGGTGTCATGTGAACGTCGACTACATGACACTTCACCATTTATGGGCCTAGGGGGATGCATCTTGTATTCGTTTGCTAATTGCGGGGTTGCCGGAGTGACGAAACCTAAACCCCGTTGGTATATCGATGCAGGAGGGATCGCAGGATCTTAGAGTTTAAGGCTGTGGTTAGATTTATTCTTAATTACTTTCTTGTAGTTGCGGATGCTTGCAAGGGGTATAATCACAAGTATGTATTTAGTCCTAGGAAGGGCGGTACATTAGCATAGGTTCACCCACACAACACTTATCATAACAATGAAGATTAATTAGCTGCATGTAGCGAAAGCACTAGACTAAAATCCCGTGTGTCCTCGAGAACGTTTGGTCATTATAAGTAAACAAACCGGCTTGTCCTTTGTGCTAAAAAGGATTGGGCCACTCGCTGCAATTATTTCTCTCGCATTTTACTTACTCGTACTTATTTCATCCGTTACATCAAAACCCCCTGAATACTTGTCTCGTGAGCATTTACGAGTGAAACCTTCATCGAAACTGCTTGTCAACACCTTCTGCTCCTCGTTGGGATCGACATTCTTACTTATCGAAGATACTACGATACACCCCCTATACTTGTGGGTCATCAAGACTATTTTCACGGCGCCGTTGCCGGGGAGTGAAGCGCTATTGGTAAGTGGAATTGGTAAGGAAAACCTTCTATCGTTTGTGCTGATTTTATTTCTGCCTGCTGCTATAAGTCATTATGGAGAGATCTTCTCTTCAATTTCTATTTGGGAAATCTACTACTACTGCAACGGTAGTGGATGAGGCGCCGAGTGAGGAAGTAATACCATATAAAATACCTACGAAAATTATTGAACATGTTATGGATAACCGCTATGAAGGGGATGGAACTGTCCACCCCGGTGATCATTTACTTGTTTTTGCATGAATTATGCGGGTTATTCAAATGTGCGGGTATCGCTATGGATGAAGTGAGGAAGAAATTATTCTCTTTATCGCTGTCCGGTAAGGCGGCGCATTGGTATAAATTACTTGGATAATGGGGATTCTCTTGAATGGAATGATATTGTGCCCCGGTTTTATTCTAAGTTCTATCCTCCAAGTGAAATTCATAAGGATCGGAATCGCATATATAATTTTTGGCCTCATGATGGAGAAAGTATTGCCCAAGCGTGGGGGAGATTGAAGTCTTTAATGCTCAAATGCCCCATTCATGAGCTTCCTGGTAACATTATTATTGATAATTTCTATGCAAGACTTTCTTTTCAAGACAAGACCTTGCTGGATACTTCTTGTTCTGGATCATTTACACGCAACAAAGAAGAGTTTAAAAGGGACCTTCTCGATCGGATCCAAGAAAATACTGAAGGATGGGAGAACGACAAAGATAGAGAATCAGGTATAATTTATGATTATAAATGCATTGAAGCTTTTATGGATACTGATACATTTCGTAATATTAGTGCTACATATGGTCTTGATTCTCAAGTTGCTGCAAACCTTTATAAAGCTTTTTCTTCTCATTATGAATTGCCTAAGAAGAATTTTGATAAGTATCATGAACCATATAAAGATAAAATTGATTCATCTATTAATAAGTGTGTTGTAGTTGAAACTGCTGATCGCGTTATTCCTGAAGCTTATATTGAAAAAACTCCTTTTCCTGCTAAAATGAAAGAGTACTCTGTTATAAATAGTGCGGTTCATAAAAGTGAAAAGAAACCTAGAGAACCCGAAGAACAAATAAAAGTTGAACCTGCTGTTGCAATAGTTAAAGATCTTGTGACCTGAAAATGTAGAGGATGGTCATATTATTTTACGTGAAGATGCTTCTAATATTGTTTCACATCCTAATAAACCCAAACAAGCTAGTGTTCCTATGCTATCTGTTAAAATTGGTGATCATTGCTATTATGGTTTATGTGATATTGGTGCAAGTGTTAGTGCTATACCTTATGAGCTATATACGGAGATTATGCACGAAATTGATTCTTGTGAACTTGAAGATATTGATGTGGTTATTCAGCTGGCTAATAGAGAAACTATTTCACCAATTGGTATTGTCCGAGATGTGGAAGTTTTATGCGGTAAGATTAAATATCCTGCCGACTTTTTGGTACTTGGTTCTGCTGCTAGTGATTATTGTCCTATCATTTTTGGTAGACCTTTTCTAAATACTTGTGGAGCTATTATAGATTGTGTTGACTGCCAAAACCCACCGGCGGGCAGCGGCCTTGTCAACACTGTAGAGCCGGGGGGAGCCTAGAGCTGCAGCTGGCTGAGACCCCTCCGAGCGACGGCCCGCAATGCTCTTCTGGTCACACGCGGCGTTGCGAAGTGCAAGGGCGTGCCACCTGACCTATACACGGTCGGGAAGGTGATGAAGTTGCCTCGCTTAGTTTCTGCAGGGCATACATGTAAACGTTAAATACGAGCCTCGATCGGCTCTCGGGTTATCCCGTGAATCGGCTCAAAGAGCCGATCCACCCATGATCCGTACGGGGTGCACGAATACTTGGTGGTCCTGCTTGATCAAGATGAAGCTAATGAGATCTACGACGATTTAGGGTTT
>NC_061509.1:223988946-224204360 GCF_022539505.1 Lolium rigidum
TCCGATCATGACACCGGCGGCTTCGCCGGCAGCTTCATCGCGAGCTTCGTCGACACCATCGTCACCAATCCTGGGAAGCCCGATTCGATTCGGCTCCTACGAGTTTACTCCACACAGCGATTCCTCCCGCTCGAAATTTTCAGATCTACAAGGGAACATGGAGATGACCTTCGGCAACGTCCACTACAGCGTCAACGCAGAGGGAATCCTTCGATTGCTGGAATCCCCCACTTCCGGATCGACGGGTTCAAGCGCGTCATCGTCACTCGATCTGTCGGCTGGACTGACGGGATCGACGTGCTCACCCGTGCCCTCGACTCCCCGCTCGGTGTCCTCCATGTCGGTAGGGTCGGATGATTCCTCATCCTCGAAACTAACTTCGTACTACTGTCTGAACTGCGACACCGGGCACGGGCCGGGATCAAGCGACACGCCGTTCATCCGCAACGCCCAGCATTCATCGGGAGAGGACAAGCATCGACGCGCACCATCCGGGGAGCCACCCGAAGAACGGCACACCATCGGGTTTATGTCGCCAATAACACGGGAAACGCAAGGCGCAGAGGAGACGAGGACCATACCCCCCGTTCCAGTAGAAGGGCGAGTTTTGAAAACAGCGCCAGCAACCGCGACATCGATTACACCATCGCGGATGAGGAGTGGGCGGCAGCAAGGGCAGCAGTACTCAACAACACGCCGCTCCCCGCAGGAACTTCGGTTGGAACCCTCAATGCTTATCGCTCCATACTAGAGAAAAACCGGGAGCACCTGTCAAAAGAGCAAGCCACCCTTGAGAGACGCCTATCCGCGGCGGATCGATCCAAAGTGAACGGCGAAGGGGCTCGCAAGGGAGCGCCTCCCGAAACACTCACGGAACAAGCAAGCACCGGTCAAGACTATCCAGGCTTTCAGAAGATGACGCCAGAGAAATAACGTCGAATCTGACCAAATCCTTTATGACTACGGATACCGCCGGCATGCCACGGCCGAAAACCGTTGCAGGAGCAACGGCCAACCTCGCCGCATACCTCATCAACCAGCGCCCCGAAGGATCCATGGCTCAAGCTCATCGAGGTGCCCCGGAGAGTCTCGCAATATTGGGGAACAACCTAGTCCCGCCAAAGGAAAGGACCACCGTCCAAGGCAGTGGGTCGAAACATCATGCGAGAGATGCTCGAGACGAAATCACCCAGAGCAAGATCGACAAAGCAAGGCGACGACGCGCCGCTAGGAAGGACGACGACAGCGATTCTTCGGATGAAGACCGGGAGTACGACGGCGAGCTCAGGGGAGCCGACTGTCTAAGTTACAAGATCCGAGAAACGATGCCGCCCAAAAAGTTCAAGCCTACCCCTACCGATGCCGCCAAGTACAATGGGCAGCAAGAACCAAGATCCTGGATAGACGACTACCCGCGTATCGTGATCCCGCACAAAGGAAATCGGATAGCAGCAATGCAATGCTTGCAGCTTTACTTGAAGGATTCAGCACGGGCCCGGCTAAGGGGCTGCCGAAAGGTTCTGTTAAATCATGGGACGACCTAGTAGATGCCTTCGTTGCCAACTTCCAAGCAACATACAAGAGGCCCGTCGGGATCGAAGAGCTGCGGAATTGCCGCTGTAAGCGAAGGAGTCGATGCGTTCATACATCGGGAGATTCACAAAACTCCTGAACGCCGCCGAAGACGTATCTGTCGACAGAGCAATCGACGCTTTCAGCGACGGCGTTCAGCGGGAAAGCTACATAGAGGAACTTGGGCGCAAAAAGCCGAAAACCATAACCAAGTTAATGGAAATCGCCAACAGTTGGGCCGATGGCGAAGACAACGTTCGAAAGCCACGACAGCGCAGCGACGACGAAGAAGATGACCAGCCGAAACATGATTCGGGTGGTCGAAGGGATCGCAACAAGAGAAGGAAGAACCGCAGTTACGATGACAACAACTTGGTGGCCGCAGGCTACTCTGATCGGCAGGGTGATCGGTATGATGACAGGCGAGACGATCGACAGGACGGTAATCGGAACAACTCTGGGAACCGTGGCAACTATAAACCACGACAACAGAGAACACCCGAACTACCCTACGCTGAGCAGATCAACGCCCCATGCTACCCGCATTCATATACCGATTCCAAGGATGGTAAAATAAAGTCTAGCCACCCGCTCGTGGACCGTCGGCAGCTCATCGATATGCATAAACTCATCCAGACGAGCAGGCCGACAACAGCTACCACCACCACCACCACCACCCCTACCGCAACATCAGGTCCAAGCAAGCTCAACCTCATCAACCCAACGAGGCATTTCCACCACCACGTGGGCGTATGAGCATGATCCATAGGACAGGTGTCTCGAAAAGAGAGATGAAGAAGCTCACCCGAGAGATCAACTTGGCGTAAAGCATCATGGCAAACATCCCTGAGTACGTCGAATGGTCCTCTCGAACATTACGTTCAGTCGAGCAGATCACCCGATGACCATACCAAAACCAGGTCACGCTGCCTTGGTAGTCGAAGCACAAATTGGGGGGTTCAAGATGAGCAAAGTCTTCATGGATGGTGGAAGCGGGCTAAACCTGATATTTGTCGACACAATTAGAAGTATGGGGATCACCATGAGCATGTTGGAAGAAACAGACACTCGCTTCCACGGGATCCTTCCAACCGCACCGGGCTACTCTCTTGGCAAAGTCTACCCGAATGTCATCTTCGGCGGGGCCGACAATTTCAGGAAGGAAAAGATCGAGTTTGAAGTGGTGAACTCGGGAGTCACAGTATCACGCTATACTCGGGAGACCAGCGTATGCCAAGTTCATGGCTGTGCCGCATTATGCATACCTCAAGCTGAAAATGCCTGGGAACAACGGGACAAACATCACAGTCTATGGAAGTTTTTCACGCTCGGACAATTGTGATCGCGACTTTCAGAGGATTGCTGCAAAGTTCGGGTCACAGCAAGAAATCGTCAACCCTCCGCCCACGCTGTCTCTACGAGAAATCAAGGAAGAAAAAGATGGCAGGGACACCAAGAAGAAGCCAGCCGCTCTCACCCTTAAAGCTTCGGCAGCAGAAGCTTCGGCAGCAGAAGCCTCGGGAGCAAAGGGTTCGGCAGTTGATGGCACAGAAGGCTCAGGAGATAGTAAGACGATGGCAACCACCGCTCAAACCCCTGACGAAACCAGCAACGCTGCAACAATCACTAACGCGGTGAAGAAGCCAGAAGAGGAGAAGAACCCCTTCCTTGACTAAGCAGTTTACTAGCCTTTATTCCCTTTTTTCCTTTATTATAAACAGGGCTTTCCCTTTTCCGCCCTCTAGCATCGTGCTTACCTTATTAATAAGAACTTAAGCCTTATTTCCTTGTTAAGCATTGCAGTAACGACAAACTTCTAAGCCCCATCACTATGCAAACATAGTACAAGGCAGAAGATCGCGCTTCAAAAAAAAGCCTCTACGAGTGCTAAAGGACGTTCACCTTTCCCTCCGCTATAGATGCCTCTACGAGTGCCGTAAATAGCAAGAGTTTGGAAATACATATAAACAACAACCCACGTTCGATATTTTACTTATGGAAATATCAAAGGAACAACGGGCTCATCGGCAGAACCACTACACCCGAAATATTCGGGAGTGCCTCGTCAAAATTTAAAACGGTTGAAAGCAAAGTTGCACATACAACAGGTTTAGCAAAACCTCGCAACACGAGCTGATCACTCAAATGATTTGCTAACCAACCAATATACATACATCTAAACGAGCAACTAAGATTCGCTCAAGACAAAACTTGCCAACGGCAATAACATGGTAAAAGTACATATGCATGTATCTACCGAGTAAGAAGGCGCCATTACATAAATCCAAACACTTGGATAAAATAGCCAAATTATCTATTTACAAAACGGACATTTAAACCCTGAAATCACCCTTGCGGAGTTTCTCCTTCTTCAGGTACCCTTGAGCCCTCCTCGAGTCTATCGACAATTATGTTGGCAGGCAACAATACCTTCGGATACAGTGCCCCCAAATCTCCAGTCGCGTTGGCGATCGACAGCAAACCTGCCGAAGGATAACGGGCAAGCACAAGGGCAAGTGTAAACCTGGCCCCTGCAAAAACCTGCGCACGTACCAAGTCTCGAATCTTCTTGGCATTACCAAATTCAGACATCAAAGTAAGAAGCGTCGGGGCAACTGCGTTCAAAGGGAACATTGTCTTCCAAACGACCCTCATAGCCTTGTAACACTTGTCAAAGAAGTGGTGGACCTGCTGAACCCGATCCTGAAATTGCGCGACAGCCGAAGCCTTCGAGTGCTCCCGCCATAAAATCTCTTCGGCTGAGGACAGCTGAGTTAATGCATTCACACGCTCGTGAATCCGTTTGTTCTCTTCTGCGCGGTTCAAAGCTATGACTGCCACGGAAATAAACAACGGATCAGAAAAGACATTATCGACAAAAAGGCGCAGAGATCAAGGAACTCACAGTTCAAGCCCTCGGTAGCTTTACGTAGCTCAGTAAGGGCGTACCGCTCCACGTCGGCTGCAATCTCGCTTTTTTTTGTTGACAATCGCAGCCAAGGCATAAGTGCTGCGCAGGTCCTTTTCCATCTGGGTGATCCGATCCTTCATCCGTTGGATTCGATCACCTTCAGGAAGAACGTCCGAAGAGTCATCAACAAACGAGGGCAGCGAGAAAACCTGCAAGCAACAGCGGTAAAAGGATGATGGATATGGACAAATTAAGCATCCAACGTAACTCCCATCGGGAGAAGTACAAGAAATTCCTATCAGGAGAAGTACAAATGAAGATATTATGGCAAAAGCATGCCGGCAACATTGCCAGCACAGTGTTCATTACAAAACTTAAGTTCTCGCAACAGAATAATGTTTTGTACTAGCCCAAGGATAAAATCGTTACAACAGTCAAGGAGCCTGAGTTTGAGTCGACAGGCTGGGGCCAGCCGATGTTTTTCCTGACGAAACTAGTTCAAGGAGCTGGCGAGCACAAGTACGGGCAGACACTGTAAAGGCGCTCAAATCAACAAATCGCCCATCCTTTTCTTTCGGCAGCTCCTTAGTCATTTCTTTGATGTCAGCCTTAAAGCCGTAACCCATCATAGGTTGGAAGGCAAGGAGGGCACCATAGGTATGCGAGGTACGCTTGAATACCTCAATAACTTCCTTGGTGTCGACGGCAAAGGCATCAATCAGCTGCCCCAGAGTTTTCTCCTGCTTGATCTTGGGGAATATCATCGAATGCATCCGCGCCAGAGCACCCTTTCCTTTGTCAAGAAGCTCCCGGGTAAGCTGGTGGGTGGCAAGAACCATCGACACACCATTTGCCGGGGAGTTGCTCGGAACTTTGTCCAAAGCAGTAGCAGGGATGCTGGCGGCTTCTGCAAGAAATACAATTGGAGGAAATCATTGATGAAGAAACGGATCCATAAAAAGTAATAATCTACAAGAGATGTATGAAAAAGCTTACCAAGTAGAGCCAAGGCAGATTGACGAAGAAGTTCATCCTTCTCTGCTGCTCGAGCTTCCTCCTCCTTCAGCCTCTCTTTCAGCTTGCTCGGCTCATCTTTTAGGGAGTCGACCTCCTGGCGAGCTATGGCAGCCTTTTTGATGGCACCATCTAACTTTGAAGAGGAAGACTTAGCTTCCTCCTGCAACCGAACTTTGTCCGCCTCCAGCGAGGTAAATTGAGAAGCGAAGGCTTCTAAAGAGGATATCACACCCCGTAGATCCTTGAAGAAAGGGAATGTTTTGCGAAGATCATTAGGCAAGACACATTCCAAAAGATTCCTGTTAGACTCAAGAAAGACTTACACAAGGAGGAGCTGAGGAAGCAGCAGGAGCATCTTTCCCTTTGGAAAGGGAGGAGGCAGTCGATGCTTGCGCCGCGGGAGCCGCTTTAGGAGCCGAAGCTTCGGAAGCTGCGGCGGCTGGCGAAACAGCATCAGATCTGACCCTCTTAGGTGGAGGTTCAGTGAAAGCATCGTCACTACAAGAAGGATTTGATCGACCAAGTTATGAGAAAAATGTGAGAAGAACAAGAAGCTGAAAGTAGTAAAGAAGGAAAAACACTTACATATCAAGAAGATCATCTTCATTGGCAAAGCCGCCGATTGATCTCTTCGTAGGCGGAGCCCTGGTCTCCTCCGCAGCTGCATTAACAAAGGCATCGTGATCAGCGTCATCATCGCGCACTAATCCCTCTGTGTTGCAATTGTCATCGGATGATGGAAGGAGATTGGTATGGGCGGTTTCAGAATCTATCGGGTCATCGTGATCGCTTGTTGGGTTTGTATGCTCGACAGTATGAAAGTCAACAGGCTCTGAAGAGCCTCTTCCTTCGGAAATATCATTTGGCAAGTTATGTAAGTCCCCGGAGGCTACGAGGGTCTGTCGAAGAAAAGACAGATGAGAACAACAGTAATTATGTCGATTAAGTAAATAGCAGCATAACAAGAATTTGAGGAGGGAAGTTACCTCTGGAGGTGGATGATCGGCGTCAAAAGGAGTATACGGAGAAATCAATGGGATCGAGTCTTCTTGGCTGAAGAAAGTGAGACGACGGACTTCATCGAGCAGTTCTTTTTCCGACAGTTCGGCAGCGTTAATTCTGGTTTCATCCTTCGGACCCGAATACAACCACATTGGGCGAATTCTAGCCATAACTGGCTGGACTCGACGTTTCAGAAATACTGCCGCTACCTCAGTACCAACCATGGTTTGGCCATCAGCTTCTTTAATCCGAAGAAATCTGGCAAATAATTCGTCGGCTGCTACTTTCTCGTCGGGAGAGAGAATATTTTTCCAGGAATTCTTAGGCTTGGCTTCAAGGACATCGACAAAGCGAGGAAGTTGAGATTCGGGTGACAAGGAATCCTTGGCGTAAAACCACTTCAATCTCTACCCTTGCACAGACTCTCTCATTGGGAAATTGAAGTAGTTGACATCCGAACGAGCTACAAATCCCACTCCTCCGGTGACAAAAGACCCGTTACTACTCGCTGTATCTCTTCACATAGAAAATCTTTTTCCACAACCCAAAATGAGGCTCAACGCCCAAGTATGCTTCGCAGAGGGTGATAAACACAGCAACGTGAAGGATTGAGTTGGGAGTGAGTTGCCATAGTTGGATTTCATAAGTTTGCAAGAGATGAAGGAGGAATTCGTGAACGGGAAGCGAAAGACCTCGATATAAGAACGACAAGAACATCACGGTAAAACCAGCAGGGGGATTAGGTCGGGAAATCACACCTGGAAAGATCACATTCCCCTCATCGGAGGAGATCAATCCCATGCTTCGGGATCTCTTCTCGTCACGCCTGGTGACGGTCGAAGCTATCCAATCTCCGGGCCTGGCTACTGAGCCTGGCGGCGCCGGCAGCGCCGGAGTTGGGGGGGGGGGAACGCTTGGAGCGCCTTCCTTCGAAGGAATCAAGGAGGATTTGGCGGCGGTGCCCCCGCTCGTAGAGCTGGCGGCGGCGCTGGGGTTCTTCTTTTTCACCATCGCAAGATCCGGGAAAAGCTAGGAAGCGGTGGTGGCGGCGCGAGCAGTTATGAACGGGAGAAGAGGAAGAACAGCGAAGGGATGAATGAAGGAAAAGATTAGGGATTTCTATCTCTTGGGAAACTTAAGGAAGGCCTCCTATTGTCAGTGGGCCTTTTCTCCAGTTAATGGTTGCGGAAATCGAGGAGGTGCCTCGCTAACCGTGTAAGAAGAGCAGGAATTGCTCGAAAACAGGGCTGGCAGGTCACGCCTTATCAGTCAAAATCAAGGGGACAGAAAAACGTCATCAATGACGTCATGATTGCATACGAGGAGATAAGAAAGTATCGGGTGATCAACTTGAGCCTACGCGCGGGTTGCGAGCATCCGCACCTAGGCTCGGGGGCTACTCCCATCGGGAGCGCAGGCGCGCACCCGATAGAATAAAGACTCGAAGGAAAGACGTGACTCGAGTCTGCACCTGGACGTAAGCGCCCGTGCTCAGACTCGGGGGCTACTCCCATCGGGAGCGCTGAACGCGCACCCGATAAAACTTTTTTCGCACTCCAGGATCATGCCCGGGGACTTGATTCTGTGTAGGGTAACGTTGTTTTGCCATCGGCAGTTAACCAACAAAAGTTGGGCACATTATTCGTTATCCCTTGCATAAAGAAAATGTATCGGATGGTCTACAAAGACTTGCAGGAAAAACTTCGGCAGAAGAGGATGTTCGAGTAGTACAACTTGAGTCTACGCACGGATTGCAAGCATCCGTACCTAGACTCGGGGCTACTCCCATCGGGAGCGCGAGCGCGCACCCGATAGAAGATAGAAGATAGAAGAAAGGCAAGGATGATCGAGGAGAAGAACCTCGGAAGAAGACATGCTTTAGTCTCTACCCGAACTATGTTCGGCTAGACACTCGGGGGCTACTGACGTGGGCATTACCCTTCGGGTAACCAATGTTGCTCTACCCTACACGGTCCAACTGGAGGCCCATGAAGGTACCCGGTGGCAAGATGGGCCACTAGGGTGCTGCGGCGGAAGGTTACTTGGAGAACAAGGTAGAGAAGAAGCCGAACAAGGAAAGATTGGAGATAGATCTACTGTAAACCTACTCGTACTCGATTAGACCTCTCGGGACCTGGCCATCTATATAAAGGCCAGGAGAGGGGCTATCGAGGGACACACAATCAACCTTAGCAATATTAGCCAGCAGAAGCTTAGAACTAGGTTACCCTAGCAACTAGCATCTCAACGAGATTACAGCCGAACTATTCGGCACCCCATTGTAACCTGTTTTCATCACAATCAAGAACAGACAAGTAGGACGTAAGGGTTTTACCTCATCGAGGGCCCCGAACCTGGGTAAATCGCTCTCCTCGCTTGTCTGTGTACCGATGTCTCGTGTCAGCTTGCAGGATTCCATCAACCCTAAACCCCTATCGGAGGGCATTGCCGAGGAGCACCCTCGACAAGCATTGTTGTCCCCTGTCCAATTTTTCCCTTTGCTACCAGTGAGGTATGCAGATACATGTCCGCCCCTTATGATACTCATTGGTCACTTGCCAAGCTTATTTTATGCTTTGTTAAGCTTACTATATCCATGGTTTACGTCTTTGGTGAACCTCTTATACACTCTTGTCTTCCTTCATGTTGACTAGGCTGGGAGTTATTTCTATAGGGCCGTGTGTCCATCTTTCAAGAAAATGAAGCTATGCCATGGCAATGTGTAAAAATACGAGAAAGGTTTTGGAGAAGTTTTATTGCTGAGTGTTCTATGAGCGTTGTGGCTTTAGACATAGATCTTCTAATTTGAAGTAGAGGAATGGTATGGATTGTTGGAATTTTGGCCCATATTGGATAAGCACAATAATATTCCATAAATTCTTAATAAATCCTGGAGGTCCACATGGCCCATTCATGCATAGCAGGGGGTGGGACAAAAATTTAGTCCCACATTGCTAGTTGAAGAAGAGTTGGAGCAGCTTATAAGGAGAGCTCTTCACACCATTTGTAAGAGAGAAATAATATGAGGAAATAGGAGCTGACCATACGTGCGCCCTTCCTCCGCCGCCGCCGCCGATCGCTCGCCTCGTCACGTCACGTCGCGCTGCACCGCGGGTTGCCTGCCTATTCGGTTCACCTCTCTGACCCTTCGTTTCATCTCCTCGCGTGGCTTGTTCGGCTCCTCTCTCCGTGCTTATAAAAGAGATCGCTCCTCTCCAGAGACACACTACGAGACACAACACCATATGCACCTACCACTTGGTTCCAGAGCTTTGCGTCGCCGCTCAAGACTTCTCCATCCCGTCTACCGGCGTGCACCGCTGGACGGGACAGCAGGCCTCCGGAAACATGTCTCTTGTGATCCTGTAGTGATCCTGTACGGGAGAGAGGCGATAAGGTTTTTGGGGAGCGCTCTAGCGCGACTGCTGGCATCGACATCGACACGGAGGCCGATGATTACTTCCCCAACGACGACTTCTTCCTCGACATCAGCAACCTCTTCAGCGATATGGCTCTCAACAGCGACAACGTCAACACTGGTTCCTCTTCTGGACCGTATGTGTTCTTGCCTTCTTTTTATGAGATCATGATGCTCTTTCTTCTTCTAGCAACATGTTCAGACTCATTGTCACGAAACATACTGCTCTTATCGATCAGTTTAGACTTGTTGCTCCTTTACTCTATGGTGATTTGCATGACTAGTTTAATCTTAAACTTTTTAGTCATGTTTTATCTACTGTTTTCTTTGATTAAATCATGGGAAAAATTGCTAATATATTCAACATGGACACCAAAATCGTGTCATCACAACATGTCTGTCTAAAATATTTTCATTTAGCCTCAAAAGGAAGCGATTCCTACCTAACTATACTTTGCTATGAATACAAACAAGAGACATGGGAAAGCGATACCAAACGTAGGAGTCAACCTCCCAAATCCCCTTTATTTGCCTCTCGAGAGTTGTATACCTCTCTCTTCCCAGCTACATCAAGAGTTAGTTTTGAAGCACTTCATTAGATGGTTTGATTCCCTGTTGTCCTTCATTAGCTGGTTATGTTTGACGTGTGTCTTTAGACATTACAAAATTATCTATCCCATCTCAATGCATGGACACCCTACTAGTAAAACATGGTCCCTTTGATTTATAGGAACAAAAACATATAAGATTAAAATGTCAATGTCTGATCGATAATGATGGGCAGATATTCTCTTTGACGAGTGAATTAACCTAGAGATCTAACCTAATACTGTTTTTTAAAACTACACTATAAGTTTTGATGGGATTAATTCCTATAGAACTAGATGATACCCCGCGCGTTGCGGCGGGATTTTTTAGCAATGCATAGAATGAAAATTCATACGTACAACTTCATGAAAGCTTTGATGTAAAGCAACACATATTATTATTCAAAAGTCGATAAAAATCCTACTACATGGTCTATGTACATGATGAGTGCATTGGTAACTGCCAAGCGTCTGCCTCTTTCCATTCTGATGTTTCAGTTGTGAAGAAGGTATGATTTGATCCAAGTATGCTTGTGATGTCAGCACGTGAAGGTCTCCTTTGTTTCCCGTCTTGTAAAGTCAGATGCAGGGGCAGCCTAAGGTCCTTTGGTATTTGTATTTCCTCGGCATACATCTTGCTGGCTTCTATTTGTCCATTAGCTGAGGAAGGAAGTATTCACGCGGTGGGCCTGATTGCTGTGCTGGATAAAAGGAAATTTGCATGAAGGTAGCAATGTGAAATATAAACAAACGTGTATCATTGACTAAGCAGTACCTGTTTTTGCCTCCTCGTTGCTCCATGTATCGCTGATGGAAGAAGCGTATTGTTCCTGTTGTCAGAGGGACGTCGTGGCACCTTAAATTCGGTCGGGTTACTGCAACAGCTTCAAAATGGACGTCTTCCAAAAAAAAAATGAAACAGTTTTCAAACATTAAATTAGTATACATTTCGGAAATTCATCTTGGCTCCCGGGAGCATTTGCTCCCGGATTTTTGAGGAGCAAATTTTGTTTTTCAAAACTTTTCAAAAAATTCTGAAAAAAATCATGCACGTACCTGACCATGGCACGCACCACCTTGTGAAATATCGCTGCGAAATGTCATCGTATGCGTCCTGGGCAAAAATGAAAAATTTCCAGATCTGAGATTCATATTTTTGGATCTCATTTCATGTCAGAAATTTGTCATTTTTGTCCAGGGCGCATACAATGACATTTTGCAACGAAATTTTACACGGTGGTGCGTGCCATGGTCAGGTACATGCATGATTTTTTCCGGAATTTTTTGACAAGTTTTCGATTTGTTTTAATTTTTCGGAAAAACCGGGAGCAAATGCTCCCGGGAGCCAAAACGCCACATTAGATTTTTTATGTCTTAATAGGCAGTTTTTTTCTCCTAGAAGACCATCAAATGCTCGCGATGCCCAGGGATAGTGCCAACCAAAGTTGTGTAAACAACAATAGAGCAGTTACCTTTTGAGACGACGATAATGGTCGCTGGAGCAGCATACATGTGTTGGTCAGCATCTCCCTCTTAGGGCCCTGGATTAACTTCCGTTGCTGTATCAAGGACAGTAGACAACTGAACATCAAAGGGTGCATAACCACTCAATGTTCCTAGTGTTTCTTGTACCTTACAACAACAGAAAATAGTAAATACAGAAAAATATAAGCATTCTGTCTGTTGGTGTTTGAATAACTGATATAGATGATTCCTCATTTAATGTTCGACGTAGCAACCGTTCTTCTATACCTGCTGATGTTGATCAATATGAAGCACATAGAAATTGAATAAGTCGATACCTATATAGGTCAGTATGAGGCATGTTGACCCCGACTAACCTCTATTCCTATGGTGTGCATGGCAGTTCAGTTGAGGGGCAACAACAGGTTGTGACTGACGGCGGCATCGTCCGTGGGAGACAGAATTCCTACCAATATGACTTGTGGTATTTTCAGAATTTTCAGATGTATCCATCTTCTCAGCTGCACACGGGCGAACTGAAAAGAAGCAACTACTGTTGTTCTGATACTTAGATGGAAAGATTGCAGGAGAGCAAACTACAGTGTACTTAATTAATTCAGGGAAGATTGCATGATACAAATACATTATAACAACGGGGTAAAAAAATAGATAATGCATATGCTCATCCAATGGAAATGAAAATTTCAGAGCATGATATTAGAGCTTCCGTACGAATGCATGATTACAGAAATGGATGATGGCTGTGCTCATGCAATGTAAATTTAATTTAAAAAATCGAGAATGAAAATTTTAATAAATTAAAGATTAGGAGATTACAATTGCGTACCGATGCAATTATGTGTTGTGGATCGGCCACAGGAAGTACATGCCTCCTAGCTCCAGACAGCAAACCCACAATCCAATAATAAATCCAAAGAAATCCAGGGGATTGAGGTAGCATCAGCCATAATCCAATCAAATCGGGCACAGGGGAAATACGTCAAGTGTATTTGAAGCCGGATATCTGAAGCGTCCGTAGGCAAATACGGGCCTCCTAGCTTCAGCGAGCAAACCCACAGTCCAATAAATCCAAAGAAATCTCAGGGATTAGGTACCATTAGCCAGAATCCAATCAAATCGGGCGGAGAGAAAAAACGGATCTCGACCTGGCAGAATGAAAGATATGTTGACGGATTGAAAAAAACCTTAGGAGGAATTGAAATGGGGAGAGGCCAGGTAGATTCGAGAGGACAGAGTGGTGCCGCGAGGAGGCCGGCATCCTCGATGCGGATGGAAGCATGTCCTGGTTTTTAACCAGAGGAGGCGGCGGATGAGTTCTATCCTCGTAGGGAGTTTCCACACATTGAATGATGGGAGTTATCTTGTGGTTTCATGAGCATTTGTGAGGAGGCCGTACGTCGCAGCTGTAACATTCATGGGGAGGAGAACAGACGGTCGCGGCGGAGA
Organism: Lolium rigidum; assembly: GCF_022539505.1. Classification (NCBI taxonomy): domain Eukaryota; kingdom Viridiplantae; phylum Streptophyta; class Magnoliopsida; order Poales; family Poaceae; genus Lolium; species Lolium rigidum. The sequence continues at coordinate 224,002,385 of NC_061509.1, forward strand.
AAGTAGAACAGAAGAATGCGTTATTTAGGACAGACGTCCACAGCGAGCTTGCGAGCCCATGAACAGACATGCATCCCACGCCAGACCAGCTCACCAGCCCACGTTGAGGAATGGAGGGACGGAGCGGAGGAAGAAGCTACCCGCGACCATAGGTGAACGCAAAGAGTGGGGCAAAAGGGGTGCCGTGGCTTTATGAGAAGCTAGCAAAATCATTTAGTGGGGGTCTCCTATTTAGAGATAAAAGATCAGCTGAAAAAAGAAAACCAAAATTAATGACATGGCAGGCTGCTGACATGGGAGGTTGGTATTGGTCAAGGATGTTTGATGAGGTGGATAGGCTGCATGTGAAGAGAAATGGGATCACCTATTAAGAATAGAAAGATATGATCCCGTGAGTAAACAAGTTTTGCAGAAAAAATCATAGAATCTCAATCTTACGTAAATCCATAAAAATTCTATGAGTCAAACGAGCCGCCCTTGAGAAAAACATCAACCTAATTCAAATCCTCCCTAGAAGATAAAAGAAGTTAATCCAAAGCCAATGAAACATATCCGCGCAAATACATAACTAAAGGGTGAAAAATAAAATTCACTCTAAATATTATGGATAGAAAAATTGATTGTACTGAAAAGATTTTTTCATGAGATCTAACATAATTATATTTTTCTTAAAAACTTGCACTAAAAGTTCTGTGAGATTAATTTCTATAGAATAGGATCTTATGAAATAAACGAGTTCTAGAGGAATTTTGTCATAGAATCTCGATCCTGATAAATCTTGTAAAAACCAATCTTTCTTTTCCAACCTAATCCAATTCCTCCCTGGAAAATAAAAGAACTTAATCCAAAGCCGATGGAATCATATCCGCGCAAACATAGCCGGTGCCCAACTGGACCCGAATGGCAATGTTTATACGGTCAGTAGGTAAGCGACCTACCGTATGGCCGTATGTATATCTACACCGGGACCGGCGGGCGGTGGACCAAGTCTGTTCTTCCTTAAAAGGCTCTGAAAAATCTCCCCGTTTCCTCCCTGCGCTTCTCCCCTACCATTCGAGGAAAATTTCTCTAGCGGGACTCGATACGCCAATCGATCCGAGGCCGAGTTCTCCATCAATTTGGGGCCGGTTCTCCGGAAGATTGGGTTTTTTTAGCTCGACGTGGCGCCAAGCCGGTAGGAAATCGGAGCATTTTATTTGGTCGATTTTGCTCGATTTGAGTTCAGCGGGGTTCGAAGGTGCGACCCATTGATCGAATCGGCCTTGCAAGGCTTGGATTCGAGAACCATTCAGTCCCGCATGGGCGATTCTTGGATTGTGCTCGACTGAATCGAAGGCCAATTGGCGGTTTCTTGGCTCAAATCCCACTTTGCTCGGCGAATCTGAGGCGCTGGGAGTCGTTCGCAGAGAAGGCGGCGATAACCCGTGCAATCGGGTTCTTGGATGGGGACGGGATCGAGCATCCTTGGCGCAGACGGGGAGTGGGGCGAGACGTCGCTCGGCGACATGCCGGAGAGCTGCGTGGCGGCGGTGCTGCTCAACCTTAACCCGCCGGAGATCTGCCAAGTAGCCTGCCTCAACCGCGCCTTCCGGGGCGCCGCCTCCGCGGACTGCGTGTGGGCCGGCAAGCTGCCCGCTAACTACCGGTACCTTGTGGCTCTTGCAGCTGCCGCCGATGATGAGGGCGGTGGCGACGGAGATGGCAATGTCAAGCCCTGCTCCCTTATATCGACTAAGAAGGAGATTTACGCGCGACTGTGCCGCCCTACACTTTTTGATGCCGGTACAAAGGTAACTCATTTAACTAGATATTTATAGCAGTCTACTGGAGCTGATTATTATTTTGTAGATGATTAATTGAGCAGATAATTTGGTTAATAAACTCAAGGAGCTTTCTAATTTCTTTTTTTGTTCATGTTTGGTTGGGTTGGCTGTCAACTGTCATTCTGCTATTGCTTGAATGATTTGTTATGTTTAATAGGCAACAATGTTGTGGCTTGTAGGAATTCTGTATTGAGAAGAACAAGGGAGGTCTTTGCATGTCCATCTCCTCAAAAGCGATGGCAATAACAGGTATAGATGACCGAAGATACTGGAGCCACCTTGTCACAGAGGAATCAAGGTATTTTCCTCTTGCTGATCTTTATTCCGTGAAGATTTTCTCTATGAGATCTGAATTCCTATAATTACCATTAAAGAAACCATCTCAACATTTGGTTATTTGATTCACGTTTAAAGCCTTATGAACTAGAGCTATTGCTGGCATGTTCTTTCTTAGTCCCCAAAGAATAAATTATAGTTTACATTCAGTTTTTTTTTTGCATGCCAGGACTGTCAGCATACAATTGTCCACACAAATAGAAGGAATGCTAGTTAAGAACGTTGTGTTTGGTTAACTCGGTTTAACTAGTGTATGCTCTTTGATATGACTAGATTTCTTTAATAGTTTATTAGCTGGTTAGGTTACTACATGCTTTCATGGTATACTTGGTTGATGAAAAACCTTTCTTTCAAATTAGGTCATTTTAAAGTCAGGAGGTAACCTCATGTTGCAAATTTTGTAAGCTACTTATTAGATTAGTAGTCATTGTGATGTTAAACTGCTATTAGCATAAACAGGATGTTAGTCAATGTGAATTGTGCAACACCGGTTAATTCACGAGATGGTGAACTATGAGAACAACAACGTTTCCTTTGACATGAGTGTACTAAACAAGGTTAGCAGTCATGTTCATGTTTGCTCTGAAGGGCTAGAAATTGTCATATTAATTGAATAAAAATGATAATAAATTATTGTCATCGTGGTGGGTCTAGATTATAAGTTTCTAACTGTGTAGATGTTAAGAAAGCAAACACATATTTACAAAGAAGAATACATAGATGAAATAAGTTTCTGAAAGGAAGAGATACTGGAGAGAAAAATGTGTGTTGGGAACATAATCATTTTATGGAAGAACTTTCTTGCCTTTAGCATATGGGGGCTATGAAGGGTGAAGAATGTAAGGGTTTTGTGGACGCATAAAAGTGATTCAAAAGATAAACTCCTTGCAATAATAGTATTTTTATGTAAAGACATTTTCTACTTCTCCACTTTTAATGCCCTTTAAGCCTAAAATTATACTAGAATGACCAATTTCGATGCGGATTCTATGTGGCCTAAACTTATTTTTTCTGTGCATAGTTTTTAAAATTCAAATAAAATACACCAATGTGCACTATTTATGATAGAATCACTACATTATTTTTTTATGGTATAATCTGAAGCCACACGAATGACGGATTTATAAGGGAGAAAGGGTGAAAACAATGCATGCAGAGGAATACTGACAGAAATGTACTTTTTGATTTTTTATTTGTGCAATTTTTCGTTTGATGCAATACTGACAGAAATGGTGGAATACGCTAACCCACCACAATGACACAATGAACCCTCCCAAATTATGTTTTGTATTGCTAACCCAGAGCTAACCTGCCTAATCCAGCCAAACAGTAATTTGTACTATAGAATCAGGTTTGTTCCCAAACAATATCTGCATTAAGCTACCACAGTTTAAGAGCATTTACGCTTTCCCCTTATCTCAAAGTTGTTTAGCCCTATGTAAATTGTACTAGTTTTGCTTTGCTTTGTACGGGTTTTTTTCTTCATCCTGACCTGTCTATTAAATATGTGTAGAACTAACAGTGTCTAAATTGGAGAGTTCCTAGCATTTCATTACAAAGTGTTGTCGGTGCAGTTTTATTGATTGTAGTCAGCTATATTCAGGGATATAAGTTTCAGAGGTTGTAATTGACGAGATATTTGATTATAGGATCTGCTGTCAGCTGTTCAGACTTACGATTTCTCTACATTCCCTAACCCCTTAGTTTCCTCAAGTATCGAAATCTTTACCAACATAAAAATCATGAGTTCCGGACATTCAATCTTGGCCATCCATCCACTCATCAGATGGTTTTAGTTGCTTACTGAAATCGCCACTGGCGGAGCTATGTGTAAGCCAGCAGGGGCCGCCGTACCCCCAGGGTTGAAAGATTCGTTGAAGAAAATATTTTTCTCGGGACTTAGGTGGGAAAATTTAGAGTCATTTGCCACCACCCCCAAGTATTCCTATTTTTTCTTTTGCCCCCCATACATTCTCGGCTAGCTCCGCCACTGGAAATCGCCTTTTAATTGCACGGCACAGTTACTCCTTAATTAACCCCACCTAACTACTGTAGTGACCACCTCATCTAAATTCTCCTCTATCTTCTTTCTTCCATATGCATTGTACATATTACTTATTGACACAGAATATATTTCAGTACTTAGAAGCGAAACAAATATCTATTAAACATATTCACTGCATTGTGTTTACAGTTAAATGTGCATTGCGTGTGCACAATTACTATTACATAGAAAGGAAATGGACTTTGCATATTAAGTGTAACATAACTCTTCGGCCGTTCCATACCTTTCAATTATAGATTTGCGGTAAATGGAGGTTCACTGAGATTCTTCCCTTTGTTATTTCAGATTCCATAGTGTTGCTTATCTTCAGCAAATTTGGTGGCTTGAGGTGGGTGGGGAGCTTGATTTCTGCTTCCCTGCAGGTTCATACAGCCTGTTTTTCCGTCTTCACTTGGGTCGAGCGCACAAGCGCATGGGTCGTCGGGTTTGTGACACTGAGCTCATCCATGGGTGGGATGCCAGACCCACCCGGTTCCACCTCTCAACATCGGATGAACAACAGGCTACATCAGAATATTATCTAGATGGACCAGGAAGCTGGATTCTTTACCATGTCGGCGATTTTGTCATTTCGAACTCCGATGAGTTGATCAGCCTGAAGTATTCGATGATGCAGATCGACTGCACCCACACGAAAGGTGGCCTGTGCGTCGATTCAGTCGTGATATATCCGAAAGGGTATCGACGCGAGAAGATGAACACAGTCTACATGTAATTTTGCAGGGTGGTTGCGATGCTCCAGCAACGCGAGGCAATTCAGAGGGAGATGGCTAGTATTTTTCCTGTCCATTCTTATCTGAAAGTCTGTATATATTATTTTTCTTGTCCTCTTTCTTTACTTTCTGAGGGTTTTGCAATTTGTCCTGTATTCTTTGTAGTGTTAGTTACACACTGGTAGGGAGGGAGGTAGGAGAGATCTAGAATCAGTTTAACTTGACATGTTATTTGTGGAGTACACAGTACTAGTCGTCTGAAATAAGCAGTCAAATGCCATCTTCATCTGTATTTTTCCAATCAGCATAATGATGTTTGGCGAGCTGAGTCAGTGCCATCTTCATATGTAGTTTTCATCAGCATATGATGTTTGGCGAACTGAGTGGGTATTCCTTTTTGTGTGGTCCTTTGACTGTAACTAATTTTATCTTGATCATTCGTGTATTCAGGAGCAGTCTTTTGAACCCGTGTTCCAAGCTCTATACATGAGATCGTTTTTTCTTTCTTAGAGAGAAATATGTTCTACTAGGCTGATGCCGTGGTTAGTGGTTGTGTTGCCTGGCCTGAAGCATGTGTTCGGTCTGCAGATCGCGTCCTTGAGAGTTTGTTAGACGATCCAGGAAAGGGGAATGTGAAACGGAGGCTGAGATAGGGATACCTCTTTATTTTCAAACACTTAAAATTGGGTTTTCAAAGTTTTTGAATGATCTAAAAGAAAATTCTAGGAGTAGCCAATAATGTATACTATACAACAACAACCAAACCTTTCAGTCCCAAACAAGTTGGGGTAGACTAGAGTTGAAACCCATAAGATCTCGAAGCCAAGTCATGGTTCCGGAACGTGGATAGCTAACATCCACGCACCCCTGTCTATGGCTAAATCTTTGTCGATATTCCAACCTTCAGGTCTCTCTTAACGTACTCCTCGCAAGTCAAGTTTGGTCTGCCACGACCCCTCTTAACATTCTCAGCACGCTTTATCCGTCCGCTATGCACTGGCGCTTCCGGAGGCCTCCGTTGGATATGTCCAAACCATCTGAGACGATATTGGACCGGCTTCTCTTCAATCGATGCTACCCCAACTCTCTCTCGTATATCGTTATTCCGTACCCGATCCTTTCCTGTGTGGCCACATATCCATCTCAACATGCGCATCTCTGTTACACTTAACTGTTGGACATGTTGTCTCTTCGTTGGTTAACACTCTGCGCCATACAACATCGCAGGTCGGATAGCTGTTCTATAAAACCTGCCTTTTAGCTTTTGTAGCACTCTCTTGTCACAGAGTAGGCCAGAAGCTTGGCGGCACTTCATCCAACCAGCTTTGATTCGGTGGCCCACATCTTCATCGATATCGCCATCCTTCTGCAACATAGACCCCAAATATCGAAAAGTGTCTCTCTCCAGTACCACCTGTCCATCAAGGCTAACCTCTCCCTCCTCGTGCCTAGTAGAACTGAAACTGCACCTCATGTATTCAGTTTTAGTTCTACTAAGTCTAAAACCTTTCGATTCTAGAGTTCGCCTTCACAACTCTTAACTTTCTATTAACCCCCGTTCGGCTATCATCGACTAGCACCACATCATCCGCAAAGAGCATACACCATGGAATAATGTATATACTATAAACGTGCAAAATCTTAATGCGGGCCACTTTGTATTCTAGGCTGTACCAGGTCATATTAAGATTTTGCTCGTTTGTAGTACATCATTGGCTACCTCATAAATTTTGTTTCAATTTTTTGAAACTTTGAAATACGAATTTTAATTGTTTTTTAAATGTAGTTTAGCCTCCATTTGTATACTCTCGGGAAGGCCTATGCATTGCTTCTGCCAATAAAGGCCACTTATAACTCTACAAAAAGTTATTTTCAAAAAATTCAGCTCCAGAAACATTCCTTTCAGAGTGAGCCATTTTTAATGCCTCGTTCTTTTTGCGAGGTGATGGGTTGCTGTAATTTTTGCTCGGGAAATGGGCGGCAAATGTTTTGGCCCAGAACAAACATATAGGGAGGACCAGTCAAGGTCAGTGCTACAAGAAAGCTAGGCCCGAGAGCCCATTAAGGTTGACTTGTATTTTAGCTCGATTGTGATCAACTTGAAAATAAACCAACTGAGTATGACTACCATTTTTTAGGCTAACAAAAGCAATAAGACAAATCCGCTCAATTTTACTCGAGGTAGCTTGAATTAACATAGATGATACATCATTTTAAATACATGGAAGGAACATTAGGATAGTTCGTAAGTTGCTTTTGGAATGCAATATTTTGAATACACGGAATGAACTTGCAAAGTTGCAAATCAAATGGGGAAAAGTAGGTTATAAGAGATGGATCATGAAAATTTGCACTTCTTTCCTATGGCTCGAAAGTAGCTCGAAACTAGTTACAAGTATGAGAAACTATATATGTAGCTTGACTCAAAGAAGCTTCCTTCTTTTGTAAAGGAAGTTGCGTCGATTTTATTCTAACTCGATCAAACTCAACTAGTTTGCAACTGTAGCAGCGGGGTCACCAATAAACATGGGCAAGGACATCTACATATTGGTTCTAGCAGTTGCTAGAGGGATGTATTTGCTGCACCCTATCAAGTCTACCCATTTAAGATTTGAAATAATTCGAGGACAAACACAATATATGTATCATGAGCATGGAAAAAAATAGCGCGCTATTTCGACGCTAATAGCACGCTATAGCATTTTTAGACATGCCACGCTACATCATTTCAGCGCTATAGCGTGCTATAGCGCGCTATTAGCACGCTATAGCACGCTAATAGCGTATTTTTCGGCCGACGCTATTTTGTTACAGCGCTGGTGGGGTGTATTTCACACGTTCGTTGGGCAACCCCAAGAGGAAGGTATGATGCGCACAGCAGCAAGTTTTCCCTCAGAAAGAAACCAAGGTTTATCGAACCAGGAGGAGCCAAGAAGCACGTTGAAGGTTGATGGCGGCGGGATGTAGTGCGGCGCAACACCAGGGATTCCGGTGCCAACGTGGAACCTGCACAACACAACCAAAGTACTTTGCCCCAACGAAACAGGTGAGGTTGTCAATCTCACCGGCTTGTCTGTAACAAAGGATTAACCGAATTGTGTGGAAGATGAGTGTTTGCAGAGAAAACAATAAAACAAGTATTGCAAGCAGATTTGTATTTCAAGTATTAAAAGAATGGACCGGGGTCCACAGTTCACTAGAGGTGTCTCTCCCATAAGATAAAAGCATGTTGGGTGAACAAATTACAGTCGGGCAATTGACAAATAGAGAGGGTATAACAATGCACATACATGTCATGATAAGTATAGTGAGATTTAATTGGGCATTACGACAAAGTACATAGACCGCCATCCAACCGCATCTATGCCTAAAAAGTCCACCTTCGAGTTATCGTCCGAACCCCTCCAGTATTAAGTTGCAAAGCAACAGTACAATTGCATTAAGTATGGTGCGTAATGTAATCAATAACTACATCCTCGGACATAGCATCAATGTTTTATCCCTAGTGGCAACAAGCACAACACAACCTTAGAACTTTCTCGTCATCGCCCAGGTGTCAATGCAGGCATGAACCCACTATCGAGCATAAATACTCCCTCTTTGAGTTACTAGCATCAACTTGGCCAGAGCCTCTACTAATAACGGAGAGCATGCAAGATCATAAACAACACATATGCAATAACTTGATAATTAACATAACATGGTATTCTCTATCCATTGGATCCCGACAAACACAACATAGAGTATTACAGATAGATGATCTTGATCATGTTAGGCAGCTCACAAGATCCAACAATGAAGCACAATGAGGAGAAGACAACCATCTAGCTACTGCTATGGACCCATAGTCCAGGGGTGAACTACTCACTCATCACTCCGGAGGCGACCATGGCGGCGTAGAGTCCTCCGGGAGATGAATCCCCTCTCCGGCAGGGTGCCGGAGGAGATCTCCGAATCCCCCGAGATGGGATTGGCGGCGGCGGCGTCTCCGGAAGGTTTTCCGTATCGTGGTTTTTCGCATCGGGGGTTTCGCGACGGAGGCTTTAAGTAGGCGGAAGGGCGAGTCGGAGGGCCGACGAGGGGCCCACACCACGGGCGGCGCGGGCCCCCTTGGTCGCGCCGCCTTGTGGTTTGGCCACCTCGTGGCCCCACTTCGTATGCTCTTCGGTCTTCCGGAAGGTTCGTGGCGAAATAGGCCCCCGGGTCTTGATTTCGTCCAATTCCGAGAATATTTCGTTACTAGGATTTCGAAACCAAAAACAGCAGAAAACAGAATCGGCACTTCGGCATCTTGTTAATAGGTTAGTTCCGTAAAATGCACGAATATGACATAAAGTGTGCATAAAACATGTAGGTATCATCAATAATATGGCACGGAACATAAGAAATTATCGATACGTCGGAGACGTATCAGCATCCCCAAGCTTAGTTCTCGCTCGTCCCGAGGTGTAAAACGATAACAAAGATAATTTCTGAAGTGACATGCCATCATAACCTTGATCATACTATTTGTAAACATATGTAGTGGATGCAGCGATCAAAACAATGGTAATGACATGAGTTAAACAAGTGAATCATAAAGCAAAGACTTTTCATGAATAGTACTTCAAGACAAGCATCAATAAGTCTTGCATAAGAGTTAACTCATAAAGCAATAAATCAAAGTAAAGGCATTGAAGCAACACAAAGGAAGATTAAGTTTCAGCGGTTGCTTTCAACTTATAACATGTATATCTCATGGATAATTGTCAATATAGAGTAATATAACAAGTGCAATATGCAAGTATATAGGAATCAATGCACAGTTCACACAAGTGTTTGCTTCTTGAGGTGGAGAGAGATAGGTGAACTGACTCAACATAAAAGTAAAAGAATGGTCCTTCAAAGAGGAAAGCATCGATTGCTATATTTGTGCTAGAGCTTTTATTTTGAAAACATGAAACAATTTTGTCAACGGTAGTAATAAAGCATATGAGTTATGTAAATTATATCTTACAAGTTGCAAGCCTCATGCATAGTATACTAATAGTGCCCGCACCTTGTCCTAATTAGCTTGGACTACCGGATCTTTGCAATGCACATGTTTTAACCAAGTGTCACAATGGGGTACCTCCATGCCGCCTGTACAAAGGTCTAAGGAGAAAGCTCGCATTTTGGATTTCTCGCTTTTGATTATTCTCAACTTAGACATCGATACCGGGACAACATGGACAACACATAATGGACTCCTCTTTAATGCATAAGCATGTGGCAACAATTATTATTCTCATATGAGATTGAGGATATATGTCCAAAACTGAAACTTCCACCATGAATCATGGCTTTAGTTAGCGCCCCAATGTTCTTCTCTAACAATATGCATGCTCCAACCATAAAGGTGGTAGATCTCTCTTACTTCAGACAAGACGGACATGCATAGCAACTCACATGATATTCAACAAAGAATAGTTGATGGCGTCCCCGTAAACATGGTTATCGCACAACAAGCAACTTAATAAGAGATAAAGTGCATAAGTACATATTCAATACCACAATAGTTTTTAAGCTATTTGTCCCATGAGCTATATATTGTAAAGGTGAATGATGGAATTTTAAAGGTAGCACTCAAGAAATTTACTTTGGAATGGCGGATAAATACCATGTAGTAGGTAGGTATGGTGGACACAAATGGCATAGTGGTTGGCTCAAGTATTTGGGATGCATGAGAAGTATTCCCTCTCGATACAAGGTTTAGGCTAGCAAGGTTATTTGAAACAAACACAAGGATGAACGGTGCAGCAAAACTCACATAAAATACATATTGTAAACATTATAAGACTCCACACCGTCTTCCTTGTTGTTCAAAACTCAATACTAGATGTTATCTAGACTCTAGAGAAACCAAATATGCAAACCAAATTAGCAAGCTCTAAGTATTTCTTCACTAATGGGTGCAAAGTATATGATGCAAGAGCTTAAACATGAGCACAACAATTGCCAAGTATCAAATTATCCAAGACATTTTAGAATTACTACATGTAGCATTTTCCAATTCCAACCATATGACAATTTAACGAAGAAGAAACTTCGCCATGAATACTATGAGTAGAGCCTAAGGACATACTTGTCCATATGCTACAGCGGAGCGTGTCTCTCTCCCATAAAGTGAATGCTAGGATCCATTTTATTCAAACAAAACAAAAAACAAAAACAAACCGACGCTCCAAGCAAAGTGCATAAGATGTGACGGAATAAAAATATAGTTTCAGGGGAGGAACCTCGATAATGTTGTCGATGAAGAAGGGGATGCCTTGGGCATCCCCAAGCTTAGACGCTTGAGTCTTCTTAGAATATGCAGGGGTGAACCACCGGGGCATCCCCAAGCTTAGAGCTTTCACTCTCCTTGATCATATTGCATCATACTCCTCTCTTGATCCTTGAAAACTTCCTCCACACCAAACTCGAAACAACTCATTAGAGGGTTAGTGCATAATAAAAATTCACATGTTCAGAGGTGACACAATCATTCTTAACACTTCTGGACATTGCATAAAGCTACTGGACATCAATGGATCAAATAAATTCATCCAACATAGCAAAAGAGGCAATGCGAAATAAAAGACAGAATCTGTCAAAACAGAACAGTCCGTAAAGATGGATTTTATTAGGCCACCAGACTTGCTCAAATGAAAATGCTCAAATTGAATGAAAGTTGCGCACATATCTGAGGATCATGCACGTAAATTGGCTTAATTTTCTGAGCTACCTACAGGGAGGTAGACCCAGATTCGTGACAGCAAAGAAATCTGGAACTGCGCAGTAATCCAAATCTAGTACTTACTTTACTATCAAAGACTTTACTTGGCACAACAAAACTCAAAACTAAGATAAGGAGAGGTTGCTACAGTAGTAAACAACTTCCAAGACACAAATATAAAACAAAAATACTGTAGTAAAAACATGGGTTGTCTCCCATAAGCGCTTTTCTTTAACGCCTTTCAGCCTAGGCGCGAAAGTGTATATCAAGTAACATCAAGAGACGAAGCATCAACATCATAATTTGTTCTAATAATAGAATCATAAGGTAACTTCATTCTCTTTCTAGGGAAGTGTTCCATACCTTTCTTGAGAGGAAATTGATATTTAATATTACCTTCCTTCATATCAATAGTAGCACCAACGGTTCGAAGAAAAGGTCTTCCCAATATAATGGGGCAAGATGCATTGCATTCAATATCCAAGACAACAAAATCAACGGGGACAAGGTTATTGTTAACCATAATATGAACATTATCAACTCTCCCCAAAGGTTTCTTTTTAGCATTATCAGCGAGATTAACATCCAGATAACAGTTTTTCAATTGTGGCAAGTCAAGCATATCATAGACTTTCTTAGGCATAACAGAAATACTCGCACCAAGATCACATAAAGCATTACAATCAAAATCTTTGACTCTCATTTTAATGATGGGCTCCCAACCATCCTCTAGCTTTCTAGGAATAGAAGTTTCAAGTTTTAGTTTCTCTTCTCTAGCTTTTATGAGAGCATTTGTAATATGTTTTGTGAAAGCCAAGTTTACAGCGCTAGCATTGGGACTCTTAGCAAGTTTTTGCAAGAACTTTATAACTTCAGAGATGTGGCAATGATCAAAATCTAAATCATTACAATTTAAAGCAATGGGATTATCATCCCCAAGGTTGGAAAAAATTTCAGCAGTTTTATCACAGGCAGTGTTTCAGCAGTTTTAGCAGTTTCAGGTAATTTTGCGCGCTTTGTCCTAGGAGTAGAAGCATTGCCAACACCAATTATTTTACCATTAATAGTAGGAGGTGTAGCAACATGTGAATCATTAACATTGCTAGTGGTGGTAATAGTCCAAACTTTAGCTACATTTTTCTTTTTAACTAGTTTTTCATTTTCTTCTCTATCCCACCTAGCACGCAGTTCAGCCATTAATCTTATATTCTCATTAATTCTAACTTGGATGGCATTTGCTGTAGTAACAATTTTATTTTCAATATCCCTATTAGGCATAACTTTCGATTTCAAAAGATCAACATCAGAGGCAAGACTATCAACTCTAGAAGCAAGAATATCAATTTTATTGAACTTTTCCTCAACAGATTTGTTAAAGGCAGTTTGTGTACTAATAAATTCTTTAAGCATAGCTTCAAGTCCAGGGGGTGTATTCCTATTATTGTTGTAAGAATTCCCATAAGAATTAGCATAACCGTTACCATTATTATAAGGATATGGCCTATAGTTATTACTAGAATTGTTCCGATAAGCATTGTTGTTGAAATTATTATTTTTAATGAAGTTTACATCAACATGTTCTTCTTGAGCAACCAATGAAGCTAATGGAACATTATTAGGATCAACATTAGTCCTATCATTCGCAAGCATAGACATAATAGCATCAACCTTATCATTCAAGGAAGAGGATTCTTCAACAGAATTTACCTTCTTACCTTGTGGAGCTCTTTCCGTGTGCCATTCAGAGTAATTAACCATCATATTATCAAGGAGCTTTGTTGCTTCACCAAGAGTGATGGACATAAAGGTACCTCCAGCAGCTGAATCCAATAAATTCCGCGAAGAAAAATTTAATCATGCATAGAAGGTTTGGATGATCATCCAAGTAGTCAGTCCATGGGTTGGGCAATTTTTAACCAGAGATTTCATTCTTTCCCAAGCTTGAGCAACATGTTCATTATCCAATTGTTTAAAATTCATTATGCTACTCCTCAAAGATATAATTTTAGCAGGGGGATAATATCTACCAATAAAAGCATCCTTGCATTTAGTCCAGGAATCAATACTATTCTTAGGCAGAGATAGCAACCAATCTTTAGCTCTTCCTCTTAATGAGAAAGGAAACAATTTTAATTTTATAATGTCACCATCTACATCTTTATACTTTTGCATTTCACATAATTCAACAAAATTATTGAGATGGGCAGCAAGCATCATCGTAACTAACACCGTAAAATTGCTCTCTCATGACAAGATTCAAGTAAAGCGTGTTTAATTTCAAAGAATTCTGCCGTAGTAGCAGGTGGAGCAATAGGTGTGCATAGGAAATCATTATTATTTGTGCTAGTGAAGTCACACAACTTAGTATTTTCAGGGTTGGCCATTTTAGCAGTAGTAAATAAAGCAAACTAGATAAAGTAAATGCAAGTAAACTAATTTTTTTGTGTTTTCGATATAGCAAACAAGACAGTAAATAAAGTAAAACTAGCAACTATTTTTTTTTTGTGTTTTGATATAATGCAGCAAACAAAGTAGTAAATAAAATAAAGCAAGACAAAAACAAAGTAAAGAGATTGAGAAGTGGAGACTCCCCTTGTAGCGTGTCTTGATCTCCCCGGCAACGGCGCCAGAAAATATGCTTGATGGCGTGTATTTCACACGTTCGTTGGGCAACCCCAAGAGGAAGGTATGATGCGCACAGCAGCAAGTTTTACCTCAGAAAGAAACCAAGGTTTATCGAACCAGGAGGAGCCAAGAAGCACGTTGAAGGTTGATGGCGGCGGGATGTAGTGCGGCGCAACACCAGGGATTCCGGCGCCAACGTGGAACCTGCACAACACAACCAAAGTACTTTGCCCCAACGAAACGAGTGAGGTTGTCAATCTCACCGGCTTGCTGTAACAAAGGATTAACCGAATTGTGTGGAAGATGATTGTTTGCGAGAGAAAACGAGTAAAACAAGTATTGCAGCAGATTTGTATTTCAAGTATTAAAAGAATGGACCGGGGTCCACAGTTCACTAGAGGTGTCTCTCCCATAAGATAAAAGCATGTTGGGTGAACAAATTACAGTCGGGCAATTGACAAATAGAGAGGTCATAACAATGCACATACATGTCATGATAAGTATAGTGAGATTTAATTGGGCATTACGACAAAGTACATAGACCGCCATCCAACCGCATCTATGACTAAAAAGTCCACCTTCAGAGTTATCGTCCGAACCCCCTCCAGGTATTAAGTTGCAAAGCAACGGACAATTGCATTAAGTATGGTGCGTAATGTAATCAATAACTACATCCTCGGACATAGCATCAATGTTTTATCCCTAGTGGCAACAAGCACAACACAACCTTAGAACTTTCGTCACATCGTCCTGGTGTCAATGCAGGCATGAACCCACTATCGAGCATAAAACTCCCTCTTGGAGTTACTAGCATCAACTTGGCCGAGCCTCTACTAATAACGGAGAGCATGCAAGATCATAAACAACACATATGCAATAACTTGATAATTAACATAACATGGTATTCTCTATCCATCGGATCCCGACAAACACAACATAGAGTATTACGGATAGATGATCTTGATCATGTTAGGCAGCTCACAAGATCCAACAATGAAGCACAATGAGGAGAAGACAACCATCTAGCTACCGCTATGGACCCATAGTCCAGGGGTGAACTACTCACTCATCACTCCGGAGGCGACCATGGCGGCGTAGAGTCCTCCCGGGAGATGAATCCCCTCTCCGGCAGGGTGCCGGAGGAGATCTCCGTAATCCCCCGAGATGGGATTGGCGGCGGCGGCGTCTCGCAAGGTTTTCCGTATCGTGGTTTTTCGCATCGGGGTTTCGCGACGGAGGCTTTAAGTAGGCGGAAGGGCAGAGTCGGAGGGCCGACGAGGGGCCCACACCACAGGGCGGCGCGGGCCCCCTTGGCCGCGCCGCCTTGTGGTTTGGCCACCTCGTGGCCCCACTTCGTATGCTCTTCGGTCTTCTCGGAAGGTTCGTGGCGAAATAGGCCCCCGGGTCTTGATTTCGTCCAATTCCGAGAATATTTCGTTACTAGGATTTCGAAACCAAAAACAGCAGAAAATAGCAACTGGCACTTCGGCATCTTGTTAATAGGTTAGTTCCATAAAATGCACGAATATGACATAAAGTGTGCATAAAACATGTAGGTATCATCAATAATATGGCATGGAACATATGAAATTATCGATACGTCGGAGACGTATCAAGCGCGCTATTTTTTTCCTTGATCATGAGTCATTGACGCAAAAGTTTCAAATCCGAATTTGAAGTACTCCTTCAGAAATGATAAAACGAATTTAGGCTGCTAGCTTGGCCCATTACTAGTATTAACGTTGTATTGTAATATTCTTGCCTCCAGCATTTTTAGATTAGGATTTGAAATTTGTAACACCGTAAGTACATCACACGTCTATATTTTTAGTTTGTTAAAAGGTGTAACGGAAGGTTTAGTGTGACGACTACACATAGAGACGAAATTGCACAAACCACTGAATTTTTTTCGAAATGGGGGAAATATCGCCCCAGCTTCTGCATCCAAAGGATGCACACGACTATTTTATTAGATAATTCATAAAACCTTACAAGAACAATACAAAAGATCAACCTCGAAGCCACCCCACTAAATCTACAGTGGGATGAAGGGGGTGACAATACACCAACTCACATCATCCAAAAACCAAATGCCTTCCCAAACCGCCCAATAGAAGGTGAGAAGCACATCCAGTCAAGCAGACTCTTCGCGCACGCCAACGCACACGCCATAGAAGTTGCTACCGCCGTCTTCCTCGACTCCATCTTCAAGAGAGATCATCGCATTAACCTTGCAAGACCTTGATACGTCCAAAACGTATCTACTTTCCCGAACACTTTTGCTATTGTTTTGCCTCTAATTTGTGTATTTTGGATGCAACTAACACGGACTAACGCTGTTTTCAGCAGAACTGTTCTGGTGTCTCGTTTTTGTGCAGAAAATCCAACTTTCAGGAAAAACCTCGGGATTTTGACGAAAGGGCCTATTTTCCCGAATACCGATGGAGCCGAAGGACAATTGAAGTGGAGGCCCGAGGGCCCCACACCATAAGGCGGCGCGGCCTAGGGGGGCGCGGCCCTATGGTGTGGCCCCTCGGCTGGCCTCCGACGCCCCCCTTCGGACTACTTATTCGCCTCGACCTAAAAACGCCTGGAGAGAAGTCGAAGTCGCCAGAAACCCTCCAGAACGCCGCCACATCGCGAAACTCCGTCTCGGGAGCCATAAGTCTCCGTTCTGGCACTCCGCCGGGACGGGGAATTGGAGGAGATCATCATCGCCATCACCGCCAACGCCTCTCCATCAACCAGCCATGCTTCCCCCATCCATGTGTGAGTAATTCCCCCGCTGTAGGCCGAAGGGGATGGTAGGGATTGGATGAGATTGGTCATGTAATAGCATAAGATTGTTAGGGCATAGTGCCTAGTGTCCGTAGATGGTACTTTTATGATATTGTTGCAACTTGTTATGCTTAATGCTTGTCACTAGGGCCCGAGTGCCATGATCTCAGATCTGAACATGTTATTGATTCATGAAGATATTCGTTGTTTATGATCTTACCTCCAAGTTGTATACACATGTCGCTGTCCGGAACCAATGGCCCCGAAGTGACAGAAATCGGGACAACCGGAGGGAATGGTAGCGATGTGAGGATCACATGTGTTCACGGAGTGTTAATGCTTTGCTCCGGTACTCTATTAAAAGGAGTACCTTAATATCCGAGTAGTTTCCCTTGAGGCCCGGCTGCCACCTGGCTGGTAGGACAAAAGATGTTGTGCAAGTTTCTCATTGCGAGCACGTACGACTATAATTGGAACACATGCCTATTGATTGATTAGTACCTGGACACCGTTTTATTATTATCTGCAAATGCCCTGCTATGATTGTTACATGAGTTTCTCTCATCCATGCAACGCCCGTCATCCGTCCCCGTGCCTACAGTATTTTAATCCTGCTGTTTACTAAAATCACTACTGCTGTCTTTGTTACTCTGCTGTCGTTATTTCACTACCGCTACTACTATAAAACTGTTACTCTTGATAAACTCTTGCGAGCAAGTCTCGTTTCCGAGTGCAGCTGAATTGACAACTCCGCTGTTAAGGCTTTCAAGTGTTCTTTGTCTCCCCTTGTGTCGAATCAATAAATTGGGTAATACTTCCCTCGAAGACCGTTGCGATCCCCTATACTTGTGGGTCATCAAGACTATTTTCTCGGCGCCGTTGCCGGGGAGCATAGCTTTATTTGGAAGTTCACTTGGATTGATATTGTTCGCTGCAAATTCTCCATCATGGGTAAACCTCGCGATACTAAGGTCGCCATATTACCATCCACTACAAGAAAAGGTACAACTCCGAGTACCTCTGTCGCTCTTGATTCACCATCCGTGATTGATAAACTTGTTTCACCGCCACATGCTTCAAATGTCGGTACTTCGCTGAATCTGAAAACTCTCATAATACCGATAATATTTCTGCTGTGCTTGATGATAGTGGTTCATTGGGAACTTTTCTAGATGCTAAAATTGCTAGGTCTAGACAAATTGAAAATGCTGAAACTCCCGATGTTAATTCACCCGAACTTGAATACTCTAGTGATGATCTTGATGAAGATTATGTGGAACTTGATGATGATTTTATTGAAAAATGCCATGCTACTACTGATGCAAGAAAAATTAAAAAGTTTCTTGCAGAACATACTGTTAGATATAAACTGTCTCCTGATCCTAAATTTGCCACATCTCCTATAAACATTAGGGATAAAGATTATGATTTTTCTCTTGACCTATCTCATATAGCTATTGTTGAGAAAACACCTTTTTGTGGTACTGAAAAAGAAAGTGCTGTTGAACACATGACTGAGTTATCTACTTTGAGTAGCTTGTTTTCTGATGATGTTAAGAAGCGTACTTACTTTGTTGCTAAAATCTTTCCATTCTCATTAAAGGATGCCGCTAAAACTTGGTATAATAGTTTGCCACCTAGTTCTATTAAAAGTCCAAAAGAATTGCTTGCTGTTTTCTTCCGGAAATACTTTCCTCGCTAGTGCTCAACATGCCGCTTTGCGAGAGAGTTTATAATTTTGATCGTGGGAGATGAAGAGAAATTGCCCGAGGCTTGGGCAAGATTTTGCTCTCTTATTAGAGCTCGCCCGACCATGATTTAGAAAAGCATGATTTACTTGATATATTTTATAGTGGACTAACCATTGAGTCTAGGGCATACCCGGATAGTTGTGCTGGTTGTGTTTTCAGAAAAGAACTCCGTACGACGCCGAAGAATTATTGGCTAAAATAGGCCGGAATTATGATGATTGGACTACGCCCGAACCAACTCCAACGCCAATAGTGAAGAAGAGGGGTTTAATTAAATTGAATGATGAAGATATGAGGGAAGCCAAGAAGTCTCTCAAGGAGAAAGGTATTAAATCCGAAGATGTGAAGAATCTACCTCCCATAGAAGATATATGTGAGATAATTCCCCCTTCATCCATGATTGAGGTAAATTCCCTTCAACGCTTTACTAGGGAAGATATTCCGTATTCAAAACCTCCTGCGCAATGCTTAGATGAGTTTGATAATTATATTGTTAAGCAAGAAAATTTTAATATGAGAGTAGAGAATCATCTAATGGAAAATTCTCAAGCTATTAGTGAATTGCATGATATTGTGGAGAGAACCTCCAATGATGTTAAGATGCTTGTTAAACATTTTCATATGGTTCAAACTCAAATTGATCAACTCACTAAAGTGCAAAATGACTTGCTAGGAAATAATGCTAAAGAAAAACATGCTTATGAAGTAACAACTAGAGGTGGTGTCTCTACCCAGGATCCTCTATATCCGGAAGGGCATCCCAAAAGAATTGAACAAGATTCTCAACAAACTAAAACTAGTGCTCCATCTAAGAAAAAGAAGAAGAAACATAAAAATGTTGTAGAATCCTCCGAACCTGCTAATGATCCTAATAGTATTTCTATTTCTGATGCTGAAACTGAAAGTGGTAATGAACATGATAAAGACAATGATAAGAATGATACTCCCGATAAAGAAGAGGTTGAAAAAGAACCCGAAAAGCATGCTAAAAATAAAAAGTATACTAAAGAAGATTTTATTACTGAGAAACATGGTAATGAAAGAGAACCTTGGGTGCAAAAGCAAATGCCTTTTCCTGCTAAGAAACTAAAATCAAAGGAAGAAGAACACTATAATAAATTCTGTGATTGGATGAAACCTTTATTCTTGCAAATCCCTTTGACCGATGCTATTAAATTGCCTCCTTATTCAAAGTATATGAAAGATATTGTTACTAACAAAAGGAAAATCCCCAATGAGGAAATTTCCACTATGCTTGCTAATTACTCTTTCAATGACAAAGTTCCAAAGAAGTTGGGCGACCCGGTATACCTACTATTCCTTGTTCTATTAAGAATAATTATGTTAAAACTGCTCTATGTGACTTGGGCGCCGGTGTTAGTGTTATGCCTTTTTCTCTTTATAAGAGACTTTACTTAGATAAGTTGATACCTACTGATATATCTTTGCAAATGGCTGATAAATCTACTTGCTATTCCTGTTGGTATATGTGAGGATGTTCCTGTTCAAGTTACTAATAACCGCTTGATATTAACCGATTTTGTTGTGTTGGAAATGCCCGAAGATGATAATATGTCCATTATTCTTGGGAGACCTTTTCTTAACACCGCAGGGGCTGTTATTGATTGCAATAAAGGAAAGGTTACTTTCAATGTTGATGATAAGGAACACACCGTCTATTTCCCCAAGAGGATTGAAAAAGCGTGCGGAGTTAATACTATTTCTCATGTGAGAACTATCAAAGTTGGAACCATCGATTGTCCTATATATGAGCCTAAAGAAGAATATCAAACTCTTGTGATTGGATCCATATCAATACAATTCAAGGTAACATGATTGATTTGAGGTTTATTTCTTCATATGCTATGTAAAATTTATTTGGTGGCAAGACTTGATCAACCTTGTTAACAAATACCTTTTATATGCATAGAGGAGGTAAACAACATCTCTTTCTTTCCTCCACTTGCTTTAGTTGCTGTAGAATTTTTAATTTTCAAAATTTCTTAGTTGATTTGAGATTTCAAAAAATTTCCTGGCCAGTAATAATAAACTTAATACCCAGAAAATGTGCATTTTTCAAAGTTTTCAAAAATTCGCGAAAATTACACCGTTGGTCCTATTTGTCGACGAGGCACCTGGGAGCACCAGAGGATGACCTGTGGGGCACCACAGGGTGCCACACCACAGGCTGGCGCGGCCAAGGAGGAGGGCGCGCCACCATGTGGTGTGGGCCCCTCCTTGCCCCACTATCTCATCTCTTTCTACCAGCATCTTCTCTCTCCCAAAAAAACTCGAACCAACTTTCTCTCACTCGCGTTTTTGCTCAAGAGCTCGGGATTTTTCGATCTCTTTGCTCAGCCCAGATTTCTGTTTGAAATTTGGCACATTTGCTCTCCGGTATGTGACTCCTTCGATTATCCAAATAGAATTTTGTTTGGTTGAGTATATCTTGAATATTTTGCTGCTGTAGGTAACATGTTTAGTGAGCTTGCATGCTTGTTCTAAGTGGTAAAAATTAGTTTTGATGCATGATTAGTACTCTAGCAAGTTCCTATAGTAGTTCCCCTCAATTATATGTCACCAAATCAAGTTTTATATTGTTTGTTGAAAATTTCAGAAAATGGAAGGAGGTAGGTACCAACTCAACCAACATGAGTTGGAGGTGCCACAGGTCATGAGAGTTCACCGGGAAGAAGGAGTATATCCCACTTACTATCCGTGTGCGGATTTCATGAGAAGTGCGAGGATTTTGCAGGACGTCCAAAATTTAATCTCTCGTGCGGGATTGGGTGATTTTGTTGATGGGGAACCATGCCAATATGTGAAGCTGACTATGTCAGTAGTGCAAGATTTTAAATTCAATTGGTCACAATCTAACCCCATGGTTCAATACAAAATTTATAATAAAACTATCAACTTGCCATTCAGTGATTTTTGTGCAGCAATCAAAGTGCCGCAATGGGGATCATGCGAGAAGATAAAGGGATCGCCGCAAGAGCTCTTGGACCTCTTCAAGATTATTCGTCATGGAAGGAGTTTCTCAGAGGATGATGGTAAAATCAGTAGTATTCATTTCCCAGCTATTCGTTACTTCGCCTATTTCATTACCAAGTGCGTTCTAGCGAGAAAGAATGGAGGTAAAATAACTATCCCGGATCTAGCCTTTCTAGCCGCTGCATTACAAGGTAATAGGACTTATAACTTGGGAGCTTTGATAGCCAACAGACTTGCCACTAACCGTGAGAAGGGAGGAATTTGTGGGGGTCTCATCGCCTCTCGTTTATTAGCTATGCATAATGTGAGACCTCACCATCTTGATATTCCGCTCCCCATGGAGAAACTTGACATAGCTTCCATGATTAAGCATGAATTTCTTTCTAGGGAACCTGTCTTATAGAATAACATTTTACAAGAAATCTTGGACAAGGACTAAGAAAGTTGAAAAATTAGTAGGATTGCCTGCACCTTCTCTGTTTAACTTTGATTCCAGGGAGGATTGGTCAGTCACGGAAAGTGCGGTTAACGCATACATCGAGGAGGAAGCCATCGTGCACGAGACAACACAGATGAGGTCGAGGAACACCTCGACTCGTCATCCGATGCAGCAAGCTCTTCGCATCCACAAGCTGGGTATGAGGAACCCCCACGCTTTTCTTCTGCATCGGCACCTTATTATGACTACTCCACATATGATCCACCGGCGTGGAACCCAGGCCCTCGATGGGGTTGAACTCCACTTAGGACAAAAGCCTAAGCTTGGGGGGAGGTATACCAGCATCACTCATTCTTTGCATATTATGATTGCTGGATACTTGTATATACTTGTTTAGTCTCTTTGAGTGGTTTTCTAATGAGAGGAAGATGATATTTGGGGAAGTGCTGCCTGAAAACAGATTCTGGACTGTTACCGTAAAAATTCGTGCGCACAGCCAGAACGTTATTTTGCGAAGCCAATTTTTTTGCATGTTCCCCAGGTTGTTATCTAACTTTCATTAGTTGAACACTTTTTGAACTGAGCAACGTAAGATTTTTGTAAAAATCGATTTCTGTACTGCTGTCAGGTTTTGGCAGATTTCTGCCATCTCGCTTTTCTGTGTTTCTTTTAGTTTGCTATTTCTTGTTTTCACTTTGTTTCTTTCCTAAAACACAAAAAGACCAAAAATATTTCTGTTGTTTCTCTTCATCATTTGTTTATCTTGGTTTCTTGCATTTGTTTCGCTTTATTTGCTATTGCTAGTTTGCTATAAGAAAACCCAAAAAGATTTTGCTTTGTTTGCTTGTTTCCTTTTGTTCTTGTTCTCAAATTCGAAAACACCAAAAATATTTGCTGTTCTTCTTTGGTTTGTAAAGTTCATTATGAGTTCAATGGTCTTCGGTGGCTGGAGCGTGGTTTTCATTTCATATTATCCAAGCGACACAAGTGAAAAGGCAATAATGACGATCTACGACAATCTGATTGTGGTGAGAGGCTGGTATGAACTCTATTTGTTTTCATTTTTGTACATATACTCATCCATGTGAGCATGCTTAGTTGGTTCATGTGAGGTATATGTCATTTAAGAAAGTCTAGTAGTTCATGATCTCTAATGTTTAGCTCCAATTTATTAATATGAGTAGCATGTCATGGATGTTTGCTTGCATTGTTTTATTCATAAGTAAGTATGGCATTGTGGTATCCTCCTCTGAATAATTCATTTATATCGACTTGGCACATGCTCACGCATGCATATGCCTGATCAAAAGTCAATTAAGCCTCCATGATTTACATTGCTTCAGAGTTCTTGTATCACTTTTATGCCTCAGTTAATTTATTTTGCCGCAAGCATGATTATGACGATTCACTGCTCTCTTGATTTGTCGCTCCCTAGTCTTTTGCTAGCCTTCACTTGTACTGAGCGGGAACGCTGCTCGTGCCTCCAAACACATGAAAACCAAGTTATTCCAAAGTGTCCACCATAAATACCTATGCATGGCATTTCAAACCATTCCAAGTAAATTCTAATGCGCTACCTTTAAAACCTTCAAAATGCTTCTTAATTTGTGTTAATGTTTCATAGCTCATGAGGAAGTATGTGGTGTTTAGCTTTCAACCTTGTCATTTACTTTTGACGGACTCTCATATGGACTAGTGGCACATCCGCTTATCCAATAATTTTGCAAAAAGAGTCGGCAATGGGATTCCCAGTCCCGAATTAATTAACTTAAATAGACACTCCTCCATGGTTTGTGATTGTTGGACGGCACCCGAAGGATTCGGTTAGCCATGGCTTGTGTAAGCAAAGGTTGGGGGGAGTGTCATCATCATAATAAAACTAAATTAAAAAGGCACTCCTTCATGGTATGTGATTGTTGGCAGGCACCCGAGGATTCGGTTAGCCATGGTTTGTGTAAGAAAGGTTGGAAGGAGTGCCACATAAAAATGCAAATAATTCATGGGAGCCGCTCTTGAAAGTCCGGTTGGCGAGGTAGTTGGTGTACCCATTACCATTCGTTGACAACAACAAACACCTCTCAAAATAATTTTACTCATGCTTTACAGATGAAAAGCTCTAGCGCATGTTAATCCCCGCTTCCTCTCGCGAAGGGTCAATCTTTTACTTTTATGTTGTGTCTCCATCCTTTCTTTGAGCACTTTCTTGAGAGCACAACTCGTCATTCTTAGTATAATATGCTTGTCTCAAAATATGATTGATTGTGGTATAACTTTGATGCCTTTATCTTTGACAATCACTACTTCTAGTCTTTCTATGAACTCCGGAGGTGCCCGGGCATTTATGTTTTGCCAATCAAATACGGGCAAGCGAGATACCACTTTATCATACTCTCTTATGAACATTGCAATCCCGCTTATATACATGATTCATGATGCTTATTATTAATTGTTGGTACCTCTTCATGATTGACATAGTCTGTTAGATGATCTTATTTGCATCTATCTTATTATGAACTGCTTAAGTATTAGCCATATCATGAGAATATATACATCATATGAGCAAATGTGTTCGTGAAAGTTCTTTTATCGCTCAGTTGTTAACTGAATTGCTTGAGGACAAGCAATAAGCTAAGCTTGGAGGAGTTGATACGTCCAAAACGTATCTACTTTCCCGAACACTTTTGCTATTGTTTTGCCTCTAATTTGTGTATTTTGGATGCAACTAACACGGACTAACGCTGTTTTCAGCAGAATCTGTTCGGTGTCTCGTTTTTGTGCGGAAATCCAACTTTCGGGAAAAACCTCGGGATTTTGACGAAAGGGCCTATTTTCCCGAATGCGACGGAGCCAGAAGGACAATTGAAGTGGAGGCCCGAGGGCCCCACACCATAAGGCGGCGCGGCCTAGGGGGGGGGCCGCGCGGCCCTATGGTGTGGCCCCCTCGGCTGGCCTCCGACGCCCCCTTCAGACTACTTATTCGCCTCGACCTAAAAACGCCTGGAGAGAAGTCGAAGTCGCCAGAAACACTCCAGAACGCCGCCATATCGCGAAACTCCGTCTCGGGAGCCAGAAGTCTCCGTTCTGGCACTCCGCCGGGACGGGGAATTGGAGGAGATCATCACCGCCATCACCGCCAACGCCTCTCCATCAACCAGCCATGCTTCCCCCATCCATGTGTGAGTAATTCCCCCGCTGTAGGCCGAAGGGGATGGTAGGGATTGGATGAGATTGGTCATGTAATAGCATAAGATTGTTAGGGCATAGTGCCTAGTGTCCGTAGATGGTACTTTTATGATATTGTTGCAACTTGTTATGCTTAATGCTTGTCACTAGGGCCCGAGTGCCATGATCTCAGATCTGAACATGTTATTGATTCATGAAGATATTCGTTGTTTATGATCTTACCTGCAAGTTGTATACACATGTCGCTGTCCGGAACCAATGGCCCGAAGTGACAGAAATCGGGACAACCGGAGGGAATGGTAGCGATGTGAGGATCACATGTGTTCACAGAGTGTTAATGCTTTGCTCCGGTACTCTATTAAAAGGAGTACCTTAATATCCAAGTAGTTTCCCTTGAGGCCCGGCTGCCACCGGCCGGTAGGACAAAAGATGTTGTGCAAGTTTCTCATTGCGAGCACGTACGACTATAATTGGAACACATGCCTATTGATTGATTAGTACCTGGACACCGTTTTATTATTATCCGCAAATGCCCCGCTATGATTGTTACATGAGTTTCTCTCATCCATGCAACGCCCGTCATCCGTCCCCGTGCCTACGGTATTTTAATCCTCGCTGTTTACTAAAATCACTACTGCTGTCTTTGTTACTCTGCTGCTGTTATTTCACTATCGCTACTACTATAAAACTCGTTACTATCGATAAACTCTTGCGAGCAAGTCCGTTTCCAGGTGCAGCTGAATTGACAACTCCGCTGTTAAGGCTTTCAAGTGTTCTTTGTCTCCCCTTGTGTCGAATCAATAAATTGGGTAATACTTCCCTCGAAGACTGTTGCGATCCCCTATACTTGTGGGTCATCAGAACTGCCGTCGATGCCACCATGACGTCAGACGGCTCCACCATCCTGCACACATACATCATCCCGCTTCTGTCGTCGATGCCCTGCAGCACCATGCCACCGAGATTCAACGCCAACAATGTGGTAGATGCATACCACTCCACCAACATCCGCCAACATCCAGCAGCTGCTCCAAAAACGATGCCCCAAGAGGTAGAACGACGCAGGGCGTGCCGCCATCGTCCGATCCGGGAGACCCGGACCTAGGGTTTCCCCCGGAGCAGCACGAGTGAGAGACCGCAGACTGCTACGACGATGCCTTCAAGAAGGTAGCGGAGCGACACGTCGCCATCGTCCGCTAACCGAGGTCGGAGCACGGTTTTCACCGGCAGCCGCACATCCCCAACCCGCCGAGTGTAGTGCCAAGACGGGCAAAGATGACACCTTCGACAAGGTAACGATGTTGACCGACGCCGCCATCATCCGCCAAGACCGAGGTCGAGGCTCAGTTTTCACCGGCCGCCATGACACCCCGGACTAGATCTCGCCGCCACCCTACCGCCCACACGGCCAGGGCCACGGCCCACCGCTCGCCGCGAAGAAGACGGCACCGCTGCCACCATCCGAAGCCGCCGCTCCAGCGTCCAAGGCCCCCGCCGAGACCACCACCAGCAGCCCCTTCAGCACCGAAGGCCGCCGCCTGATCCCGAGAGCCACCCACCGCCACAAACGGAGGAGCGGCTGCCGGAGTCGCCGACCAAGGGGGAGACGCGTCGGGGGTGGAAAGCGTCGCCGGGCAGCGACCTCACCCCCGGCAAGCCCAGCCCGGCCACCTTCCTTCCATGCGGTTGTGCTAGGCACCGGGGGCCGCAGCCGAGGGCCAAATCCCCGCCACCCCTTCACCGGCGCCGCAGCCTTCGGCCGGCAGCACCTCGGGGGGGGGGCGACGAGGAGGGAGAGAGGGGGGAGGACGGACGGGGCGGCGGCGGCTAGGGTTTGCCCCTCTCGGTCGCCAGGAGGAGCGACGCGAGAGGAGCGACGCGAGAGGAGCGAGAGGAGATGGCACAAACCACTGAATATTGTTGTCTTTGTCTCTATTACACAAATTACTCATTTTATGTAACTTTTGCACAAAACATCATATATGTGTAATGTGTTGCATATCGGAGTATAGGAACGAACTCGTGAAGGAAATGTTTTTATATGGAAATGAAGAAATCCAGAGTAAATAATGAAAATCTAGAATTAATCTGCTTAACCTTCAACTTTATCTTGTACCAAATTTATTTCTCTAAATTATGTCAAACTTTCCGTTATACTTATGCCACATGGTTTCATTTACTAGACTTCTTTCACATTTTTTCTGAAAAGTTGGAAGTTGTATCGAATTTGACCGAATCTTAGAAGAAGTGACAACTTTTAAATGGGAAGATAAATTATTTTCAAACATTTCCAGATTATATTTTGTCTATTTTTATTTCTTTTTCACTATTTTTTGGGTGAATCTCACAAAAAATGATAAATACTTATAAAATGGTCTAAACTATTTCAACTTTTCACGATATGTTAGTTATATTGTTCAAATACTAGAACTGTTTCATTTTTTGAGATGTTCAAATGAATACCCGAATCCTCAACAGTTGAACCTCCAAATTGGTTTTATCGTATCAAGGTTAGAAAATGAGGTTTGATTTCATAATATCTGCATCTACTCGGGGCTGAGTAATGGCCGTGCGCAAATAATCATCATTGGGAGTTGCGAACTCCCCAAACTTTTTAGCTACCATGCTATCAAATTTTTATGAGTTTTTAGATAATAATAAACAAATATAAACTAAGAACAAAAATGTAAACAAATATTTTTGGGTTTTTTATTAAGAACACAAAGTAAACTACTAACAAGTAGTAAACTAAAACAATAATTGAATTATTAAAAGAATTCCTTAATGACCTCACCCGGGGTAGCGACCCCGGCAACGGAGACAGAAAAATGGTTGGTACATTCGATCCAGATTACAGATTGTAGTACCAAAGTTTTTCCCATAGAGAACCTAGGTTATCGAATCCACGGGAAGATTGTTTTTGGTGTAAGATCACTCAAGCGAGACTTCTAGTCTTCCTTTAACTCTTTCCTTACAGAACCAATGTTTTCTTGTGTTTGGTTGCGCATCGATGATTGGAGATAGGCCTAGGATTAAGGTTTCACCACAACTATGCGTTCATAGATGAGATTTAAAATATACAATAAAGCTCACATGTAACGATATAATAGTCAAGATAAAGATGCAACACAATGTGGGCAATTCGTCCTAATGTGCACTATAATGCTGGAGGCCACGGTCTTCACGGATCAATTATCCACCTCGAGTTTCAGTGCAACACGTAGAGTTGTGGTATTAAGACAAATCAAACAATAGCCTTAAGTTTAATGATGTCACAATTACTCCCTATATGATAACCACACTACCGATCCATGAATATTGTCACTTGAGTATCACGACAAATCATGCAACTAACTCTACTCAAACCTTGATAACTTTACCGGTTTCTCTGATTCGGGTACATGCCAAACCTTCAAGATTGAGATAAAAAGATATTATGCATGAAATGGATCTCTACTTTCATATTGCACAATATCCCATAAAAAATTAGATGCAGATAAAGACGCGATGCTAGGCCTCAGCCCATGGACCAAGTGGAGTATTCACACATAATTGGATCAACAATAGTAAACAATTTATCATAAATTTCAAAGAGATAGATGATCATTAGTCTTACAATGCCGCCAACAGTGAATCAAATCTAGATTACAAGTAGACGGAGAGAGGTTGAAGAAGATGATGATGATGAGGCGATGAAATCGATGGTGTCAATGGCAGAAGCGTCAAGGCTTCGGTGGAGATGGGATCTGACTATGGCGGTATAATGAGGTTTTTCTCTTCACGAGTCTTTCAAATGCCTCGGATCCATTCACATTTTATATTGGGTTTGACGAGGCGGAGGTACCGACACATGGTACGGTCAAGTTGTACATGCAGGCATGACCTTAGCATGGGTCATTAAGTCTTCTGCGAATCAGCACTTGACCCTGGTTGACTTGGTGATACTTTCAACCACCTTGACACGCCTGGGTGGAAGGAAATCATTGTTGGGATTGCCCCCTTCCGATCCGTCTCCAAGGTCCTCCTGGCCTCCTGGGGGATGGATCCTCTACAACCTTCTGGTTTGATCTTTGGCTTGGAGATCAAACCCTCTGCGAGCGCTTCCCCAATCTCTTCTCCCATTCTACCAGGCCTAACGTTAACGTTGCCTTGGCCCTCCCCCTTGGCCTCCGCAACTCCCTTGGACCCCGCTTGACGATGGCCGCGGCGGCTGACTTTCGTGCCCTGTCCTTCGAGCTAAGCCTTGTGCGTGTTCGCATCGACATCCTTGATCTACGTGATGGCCGCCTCACTAACAAAAAACTGTCAAACAAAAGTTTCTATGTCAATTCTTTCAGGCATCTGCAGGTTGATGAAGTTGCGAGCAAGGTCTGGAGGAGCGCTGCCCCCTTGAAGTGCAAGATCTTCTGCTGGTTGGCCAGGAAAAAGCGTCTCCCCACCAATGAACGGTGCTTTCGCCACAACATGTCCACCTCCGCAAACTGCCTCTCCTGCGACCTCGACGAAGACACAGATCACTTGCTGCTTCGCTGCCCCCGAGCTATGGAAGTCTGGGCTTTCTTCCATAGAGACTTCGACCCCGGCACGGTTTCTAGCTTCGATGATTTTTGGCTAGAGCGGTGCGACACTTTTGAAGAGACCACCATCAACACCGCCATCGCCTGGAACATCTGGAAACGGAGAAACACCCGCACCTTCAATGGCGTCCCGGAAACCCTCTCCCTCGTCTCCAACAGGTGCATTGAAGACGTTAGGCTTTGGGCCTACAGATGCAACACCCCCTCCTCGACCTCCCTTCTTAATTCTTGGTGTAATGGATATGAACCCCCCCCCCCTCCTCTTACCCCTCTAAAATCAGATATGTAATGAACCCTTGTATTCTCGGTTGCTAGTTATAAAGTTGTTCAGGCTGGCGTAAGCCCGCCGTAGTCCAGGTAAAAAAAAAGGTGTCGTTGATGTTAATGTACAAATACGAATGATGTCTATCTACCCACAAAATAAGACTGATAATTTCCACCAATATCTATGCCGGCGTAAAATGGCCGAGAAAGTTCAGTTTTATTCCTCAAATCTGGCCGCACGAATGGCCGAACAGGTCTTGGACATCGCTGTTGGTCCGAGGCGACGGGCAGCGAGCAAACAAGGACGACGGGCGGCGCAGGCAGCGGTGTCGCGGTTGTGAGGCGGAGCAGAGGAAGGGCGCGATTTAGGTGTCAGAATGGCTAGCGTGTCACTCACAGACTGGTTCGAGAGCAGAAGCGGGGACGCGCTCTCAGGCTGTGAATTGCGAGGAAGAGTTACCTTGCATTTCTGCAGGCTCGTGCAGAAGATGGTCCCGGGTGAATGTTCCTCTCCGGCGGGTCGTACTGAATTCCCCACCCTCCTCGCGCGTGGCCATCCCATCATCCTGTCTCCACCGCACCGTCGTGGTACCACGAACTCACCTTCTAGTCGCCTCGCTTGCAGCTGCAGCGGCGTCGCGCCGAGCTGGCCGCCACAGGGCGCGCCGCGCCGCGCAATAACTCCGGGCCTTCACTTCTCAGGCGACCGGCCATTGATTGCCTTCGCCGCCGGATAGATCCGAGCGGCCGCTCTGTCGGTCTGCTGCTCTGACAGGCCCTCTCTCCCGGCTTGATTGTGCACAGTAGATCCATCTACCTTGCTCGCTCGCGGCTCGCCCCACGGCTGCGGCCGCCATGCATGCTATGTTGGCCGCCAGATATCAAACCTTCGGCGAGAATGCCCTCCGTATCCCCCCAGTTTCTCGATTTTCTTCCAGGGAGACACCGCTCCCCTTTGCAGCAGCAGAGGTTTGTTCTTTTCTTGCGATCGACGTGTAGTTCTGTATGGTTGCGCGCATTCAGAATTTCAGATAGGAGGACCAGCGAAGCTCAACGGCATGGGCCTCATATCGTACCACGAATGAAGTTTATGACCTAACCGAAATTCATTGTGAATTAGTTAGGGCTGCTATTGCTACTGAGGCTGGTCATAGTGGGTAGTATCATATAGTAGTATCATGTACGTAGTATATGATATTTTTCTATAAAACTAGATCTATAGTGCATAGTAATCATAGACTAGTATCATAGTTTTGCTATATTAATTGATTTGTAGAATCCCAATACAAATTTGTGTACAAGATTTATTTGATACTAACTTTTCTCGTGATGTGCGCTATGATACAGTATCTACCTGTAATACTCTAATCTTCTCTCTCATCCATAATTACTTGCCACATCAGCATTTTTGGTGGGGCTGGGATGCATAATACTAGCTATGATACTAGCACTATGACTAGCCTGATCGTGAGATGATGTACAGTACCAAAGTCCAACCAGGAAGTGACCTACCGACGCTGACAGATAACTGGAATCTAGCTAGAATGACGGAGGCGAATGATTAGTCATTAGTAGTATATGGTACTCCTCCTACTCTTCTTGTTAATTCCCCTTCTTGGTTTATTCCTACGTAGGTCCCCTCTTGTTTTTGTTCTCTTTACTAGTTAAGATCTCGAACCAGACCTGCTCTAAAGACAGTAACTCGTTCCCGAATACAGGTGATGGATTGTTTTACTGAACCTTACGACGATGATACTATATATATCAGGAGACTTCAAATCCAGGAGAAAAGTAACGGGGAAGAAATTCGTCTTGAATGTTGAAAGCTTGTGCTACCTACATATCATGGGCATGCATATGACGCGCTCATAGAGCTGTCTCCGTAGTGCGGACGATCATCCTTCCATATCCTCAATGGCCATACTTGTAGTTAGGGTTGCAGGTGATGACCACTTCCTGTCCCACCACCACCACCACCACCACCCCAAAATAGGGCAGAAGGAGGTTACGAATCAAAGTGAATTAAAGAAGGATTAGCTACAACTTATGTCCCGCATCTCGGCACGCTTTCACCCCTACTTGTAGTTGGTATAGTATGCAACACTCGGGTTTTTGGCGTTAGCGCTCATTAGTTGATTTATCTAGAACGTCTCATGCATGAAAACAAAGCAACTAAGACGAGACCATTCAAAGCATGCAAACAACTATAATCCAATGGATGCCACCTTAGTCGGGGTGGTAGTTCCAAAGTTTTCTTATGATCATATCGGGCAACATCGGCTAGCGAGCGACGATTTCTTCTTGAAGTTGTTGTCTTGGAATGTTACAATATCAATAATTCTCTTTCTCCTTTTAAGCCATTTGTTTTGGCATCAATGTTTGATGTTGTTTTTAATACTCATTTCATCTCTCAAAAGAGACACATAATTTTTTGTAGAAGTCAAGCAATGTAAAGATTAGCCAATTTATAGAGAAAAGTATTAACATCTAAAATACAAATCAATACCATTCAATACACAATGAAATATATTTTAATACTGTCTCTACGTAGTATGATATTATCTCCGTTCCAAAATATAAGCCTTTTTCTATAGCTAAATTATTTTTTAAAGGCTTATATTTCAGAACGGTGATAGTTGTTGTCAATATATTTTTCTATAAGCTTGGTTAAATCTAACATTTCTTGACATGTCAAAGGTAGTAGAAATATATTATTGTGTGCACAGGTTTTTCCCCTTCAGGGAAAGTTGACATTGCAGCAAACATCCGTTTATGTTAGAGGATAACAAACACTCTTTGTAAAAAGTTGCACATCTTTCTAGATGTTAATCTATAATCAACAACCATAATTATATTTTGGTTGCCCAATTATATCATGTTTGAGTTGTTTTATATTGTAAAATAATATCCACAACAATACGAAAAATGTTGCGTAATAAAATAGGCAAGCCCTTAGTAGACATTATCATACTCACCTCAACGGCAGTCTGCCGTCTTAGTTCCTAGTCAACAGACTACTATATGTGAATTACATGATACTACAAAATTGGGACTACAAGGGCAACATTTAATATTTCAAAAATTACCAGGTTTCAAATATGAAACTCATCTAAATAAAATTACTGTCAAATTTTAACTTCAATACTCATGCAAAGTTATATATACTTCAATGATTATAAACTACTCCCTTTGTTCTATCCTATAAGACAGTTCCTGCGAGCTAAAACAACTAACTAAAACGTCTCATATAATGGGACAGAGGGAGTAGAAGGCAAGCAAGAGAATATCTCTTCGAATGTGCGCGCGTGTGCGCATACGACCGTGTCTACTCGGCAACCTCCTCCAAAAGTTCAATCAAACAAGACACCTTTGGGATTACGTGGAGTTCACATATTCTTCTATGATACAAAGCCAAAAGTTAAAAAAAACTATCATGCCCATGACGTTTGCATATTTGCTTTTGCTTCAATCATGTAACTACTATGCTTGTTTGTCACCGGCATACGACACCTACAACAACAATGGTGTTCGATGTCATTACCAACTTTTATCCAATTCATCTTACCCCAAAGTTACCTAATTATCGCAAATTTACGAAAGGAAAGGGTGTCGTGTGCAAAAATACCTCCCCAAGATTTCCACGCCATCCGACACACGCACGCATATACAGACACGCGGCCCGCGAGCCCGGTTCAGAAAAGAAACCAAATCCTCTATTTCTGTATCGCCCGCATCTGTCGTCGGCGGCGGTGGCGGTGGCGACGATGGGGCCGCTCGAGATGGAGCCCATGGCGGCCGCGATCGGCGTCTCGGTGCCCGTGCTGCGCTTCCTGCTCTGCTTCGCGGCCACCATCCCCACGGGCCTCCTCTGGCGCGCGGTGCCCACCGCCGCGGGCCGGCACCTCTACGCGGGGCTCAGCGGCGCCGCGCTCTCCTACCTCTCCTTCGGGGCCACCTCCAACCTCCTCTTCGTCGGGCCCATGGCCTTCGGCTACCTCGCCATGCTCCTCTGCCGCCGCCGCGCCGGCCTCGTCACCTTCCTCGGCGCCTTCGGATTCCTCATCGCATGGTGAAACCCTCCCTCCTATCATCCTTGGCTACAGGGGTTTCATTCCACTGCTTAGTTTCCTTCCCGGTCATCAGCAATTTCGGATCCTTCATATATTTGCCTTTACCTGTGGGTAGTACCGGGCTGGAAATGTACAGTTAGCACTAGTTTGTTCGATTAGGGAACCAGAGGAACTGTAAGCAGATCTGCGGACGTGGCCGAGCCAGAGGATTGGGCGCTCACAGGGTTAAACAGTAGTTTATTGGATTGGAGAACCAGAGGAAGCCTGAGCGAGCATGGAACTTTGTTGTGGTCAAAACGGCCTCATTGACGATTTCATGGTGAATTTTTTTCTGGCTGGCTGGCCATGTGGTGCTATTTACGATTAACATTTTCAAGGCGAACCAGGATCTTGTATTAACTCAGCATGAATTTGCTTTACACCTGCAAACCTATGGATAGGTGGTCTTCCTAGTAAAGCTTGCAATGAATGCATATGAATAGCTAACTCATTTGCTCGGTTGCAATTTATTTTCTTATGTTGCTTTCTTAACTTTATGATGCAACAATGGTTTTGCAATGAATTCTCATTACTGCTACTTGTGCGCTATCCGTCTCAGTTGTTATCAGGTTGATGTTAGTCTGCATCATGTATGGTTAGGAATAATATATGACATATGTAGACATAACCGATTATGAATTTGTAATTGAATCTGAAGTAGTGTATTGTTCAGTGTAGAATCGTTTACTCCTTTACATCCCCTGCTGGCGAATGGTTATGCACAGAATTAAGAGGAAGATAATTGCTCCCAGGGACTTTTTAATTTATCATTTGGACTAGATCAGAGTATTTTGGAGCGCTTTATGCCTTGTTTCTTGCTTACATTTAACTTCTGTGTAGTTGTACGAGATTTCTCTTTATCTGACTCAAAAACTGCCAATGAGAGTTGCACCAAAATATCAGTGTTGAGATCGGACCTGATCACCTATTCTGTTCCTACTGGAGAAGTTCTTCTGTGTAGTCTGCATCATGTATGGTTAGGAATAATATATGACATATGTTGACATAACCAATTACGAATTTGTAATTGAATCTAAAGTAATAGTGTATTGTTGAGTGTAGAGTCCTTTACTCCTTTACATCCCTGCTGGTGAATGGTTATGCACAGATTTAAGAGGAAGATAATTGCACCCAGGGTCTTTTAATTTATCATTTGGATTAGATCAGAGCATTTTGGAGCGCTTTATGCCTTGTTTCTTGCTTACATTTAACTTCTGTGTAGTTGTACGAGATTTCGCTTTATCTGACTCCAAAACTGCTAATGAGAGTTGTGCCAAAACATCAATGTTGAGATCGGACCTGATCACCTATTATGTTCCTACTCGAGAAGTTCTTTCTTGTGTACTCGTTAGGTGCAGTTTTGGATTGCATGCTTTTAGTGGATCCTGTTAGTGTAAGTTGCGTCTGTACTTCATCGGTCGCTGTATATGGAACTGTATCTGCCTGTTTAGCCAATTAAACCTATGCACATAAGCACAGCTGAGAGGAAGCAAAGAGAAACATTTTTCATCTATACTACCTACCTTTTACTGTTGTTTTGCACCCACCTGCTTCAGTTTTTCCTGTTGTAAGGTTGAGTTTGACTTGGATATTGGTAGTGGTACTAGAGTGTAATTTATGATCTGTCACAGTGAGGGGTTGATTAATATGATCTATGTCGAAAGGAGGTTCAGGGATGAAAAAAATTAGTTCCTATCCAAATACCACCGACAAAGGCTCAAACGGGAAAGGGACTGATTGGTTCACGTAGCTGTTATTCATTTGTAGCTATTTTCAGGCAAACCCTACCGATTTGTTTAATCTAAGATAATTAATACTCAGGTATTGGTTTATGAAGATAAAAGTTATTTGATCGCCAATACACAGTCTGGACACTAGTGTTGTAGCGAGATATTGATGTATTTCACAACTGACTGCATCCCCATATTCTGGTTCCAATATCTTTCACATTGATGCTCCATTAAGCTCTGAACAAATTTTCCGTAAACAGATAGGTGCACTTATCTATAATCCCTAGCTATTAATGTGAATGAGTGATCCAGTGGGAACAGATGTTGAGAATTGATTCTATTACCGTTCTTATCAATTTTGATGCCTCTTCACCATCCTCTTCTACTTTGTTCTCATATGGTGCCAAATCAGGGTAGGTGCAGTTAATTATGTTCACTACCTAGAAGTATACATTAGCGGCAAGCTGGCAACCCAGTGTTGATTGGTAGTTTTAATTCCATTCTTATCGTTGACACGTCCTCAGCGTCCTCTTCCTCATTTTATTGTATGGTACTAAATAAGGCTTCCTGGGTTCACTGGGTAATCTATTTCTTACTGGGCTGCACTCTCGAATATTAATGGTAAAAGAAGGGGGCAATATGGCATGTTTTGGTCCAGTCCATTCATAAGATTTGGTTCCTGTTCCATTCGCAACTGAAATGAAGAAGTTATGGATTATATCAATTTTCCCATCTTTCACATGGTGTGCGGCTTACACTTCTGTAACAGAGCCTGTGTAGGACCAGACACTCTTATAGATTATCTGTATCCAAAATAGATATCTGTGAAATATGCCAATCGAACACCAAAAATCCTCCCCCTTCTTAGAACGTCCTTGCTGGCATCTGCTGTATATCTATGAGACAACAATCGGTCCTGTATAATGGGCAACCAATGAGCTAGGTAGGATTCTTAAATTGGTTGTTGAAGATAGCGGGTTGTTTGTCTAGATCTTTAAATGTATAAATGATTTTAAATAACTTCCCCGGATGCGATCATGTCCTTTATTTGTAACCTCGAGATTGTATTACTTATCGTGTCTAGCAAAGACGTTTACCCATGCTAGAACTTGCACAGCCATTCTGCTACACCAAATTATGCTAATGCCACCAAGCTTCCTTGGAAAAATGCATGTCGCTTTACCCCCACGCATAAGCTAATGTTAGAGCAATATTGGATAGGAAGGCCATCAAAAGCGGGCTGAGAGGAAATCTAATTCGGAAAGTGGGTATTAGATTCTACTGCCTACTATTAGTAAGATTTACAGGAAAGCACCAAAATCGTACATAATAAATGGTTCGCCTTTCCACATGATCAGTGCCTGTCCCGTGCCATGTTCACCTTGTATATTCTGCCACGTGACTAATATTTTTGGCAGTTTGGTCACTCGCTTTTTGTTCTGCGGTTATTTTGTATCATGGCCTGTTTTATTTTCTGGGTTTCTTGTCGCTAGTGAATTAATAGAACTCCTGCTATCTCCTATGTGATTTTATTTGTATATTCCCTTTTTATACCATGTAAGGAGTAAGCCTTATTTATCCTAAGCGGTATTATTTTTTATGTCCAAGCTTGCCTTGACACGTAGTTTAGTTGCACGAAGGATAAAGTGGTTATATATTGTCGATTACTTCTTTGCTTTTCAATATTGTGTTTTCTACTGTTTCCTTTTATACCTCCTAAGAATAAGGGTTCTCTTCAAAAATTTGAAAAGCGTGATGAATCAGCCAGCCTAAGTTGGTGATACAAGAAGGTACAATAATTTAGGGATTTGGTAGGGGCTTAATATAATGCATAGTTACGTTTAGACTAATTTGTTACAATAGAGAGTCTGGTCAGCAATTTGGTGTTGCATGTTACATTTACATATTGTGAATGTATTTAAATTTAACCCTCAGGCATGTGGATCGTACTACATAAAAGTTAAGACATTTGGAGATACTGACATTTTCTGTTCTTGTTTCAGTCACGTGTACTACATGAGTGGAGATGCATGGAAGGAGGGAGGCATCGATGCAACTGGTATTGTATAATGTTCTTTCTTGCTTGCGTTTATGTAAACTTAAGCTAGTGTTCACCGTGCAATTGTTGTTGGCTTACATATATGCATATGTTCAAATAATAAGATATTTTAAGAATTCCAAAGATCTAATGTTATCTTCACTTAATTTTGCATTTATTTTTGTATCTAGGAGTGGAATGTGTTGTTTTACTGAGAGACAGGGTGAGGATTAAAGCCATAGCAAAATAATTGTAGATAGGATGTATCCAGGGAATAACATAGCTGAATGTATACATGTAGAAATTCAACCATGTAACATCAGCTCTTACTTGTGCCACCCTCTGAATATAAACATCAACACATGTTCATGTGCCTTTTCAGAATTCCTTTGTTGTGCAATGCAGGTGCTTTAATGGTTTTAACGTTGAAGGTCATTTCATGCGCAATGAACTACAGTGATGGTCTCTTGAAGGAAGAAGAGGGTCTACGTGATGCTCAGAAAAAGTATCGCTTGACTAAGGTTCCTTCTCTAGTTGAATATTTTGGTTACTGCCTCTGCTGTGGTAGCCACTTTGCTGGACCAGTATATGAGATGAAAGATTATCTTGAGTGGACTGAAAGAAAAGGAGTAAGTAGTCTCCATCTACTTTGGGTATGTTACGCAATATTTTTCTAATTCCTGATATCATAAGATCTTCAACAGATATGGGCCAGCTCAACTCCTTCACCATTGTTACCTACTCTGCGTGCTCTGGTTCAGGCTGGAATATGCATGGGGTTATATTTGTATCTGTCAGCTATGTTTCCACTTTCACGATTTAGTGAACCCCTATATTATGAATGGGGCTTCTGGCACCGGCTTTTCTTTCAGTACATGTCAGGATTTACTGCTCGTTGGAAATACTACTTTATATGGTCAGTCTCAGAAGCTGCAGTTATTATATCTGGTTTGGGTTTCACGGGTTGGTCGGATTCTTCTCCCCCGAAAGCCAAATGGGATCGGGCTAAAAATGTTGATATTCTAGGCGTCGAACTAGCTGGAAGTGCAGCTCAATTGCCACTTAACTGGAACATTCAAGTTAGCACATGGCTAAGATACTGTAAGTTTTATATCTTGATATTCCAGTATAATGTGTCTAGATACATCCGAATCAGCGACAACTAATATGGAACAGAGGGGTATCATTTAAAGACTTATTACTACTTTCACATGATTGTTCACTTGCTTTGTCAGATGATATAATGTCTTTTCACTCCTGTTCCCTTTATAAAATAGGAAGTGCATTTACAGTAGATTGAGGGTTCTTTATACAATCGCATAATACAGTACTATGCATACCACTTTTAAAACAAGTGCAATCTAGGAGTTGGGAGAACATAGAAGCACTACTTTTCTCTGTAATCAGTATGTATTTATTTCCCCAAAAGGTTAAAGTATTTTTTATCTATGTGTATAAATAGAAATTAGTTGGTAGTGCATAATTCAACAGTGTTCCCCTGCTCGATTTAGAGGTTTTGTAAATTCATCTTGATCACTTGTTAATTCTTTGGAACCTTTTGGTAGTTGATTTATAATGTAAATGAGAGAAGCATGTATGCCTGTAACTGTTGATCTCTAGCTGATATATAAAATTCTGCATGTGTGCATTTAGTATTATGTTTTCAAAATTGACTTTTGGAGAAATGATCATCTGAAATTTACTTTTGCGCTAAGTATGGTATGCACTACACAGTTTATTTCATGCAAATGCCATAGCTGATGAGATGCACTTCCGTTGTACTTTTAGAACGTATTGAACGCCATACACTCGAGCTATGGCGTTCTCAATTGCATGAGACTAACATAACTTCCATGGTTCCACTAATCTTTCAGATGTGTACGAGAGGTTAATTCAGAAAGGAAGGAAGCCTGGTTTCCTTCAGTTACTTGGCACACAGACAGTCAGTGCTATCTGGCATGTGAGTTGTATTTCTCTCTCGATCTTCTATGTCTTGGTGTCTTCAGTTCATGTTCATTGTCTATTGGACTTGTCATGAAGCAGAGCTTCCTGAAGTTTGTTGGACCAATACTTGATAAATAAAACAAGAATGCTCTAGTCGGAATTTAGAGCTGCTGTTGTCCTGGTAGTGGATCCTTAGTATTTACCTTCTAAACTAGTGGCAGTATGCATCATTTTAAACTTGTGCTACCCATGATAATAACTGGTTTTACTTGTGACAAAAATACTTTTTGTTGTCTCAGCAAGCTGTTGTTGTATGATGGTTGATAACCAATCTCATGTCACATGTATTTGTCCATCAATCTGATTTTTTCTCCATTCTACAGGGACTGTATCCAGGATATATGATATTCTTTGTTCAGTCGGCATTGATGATAAATGGTTCAAAAGGTAACTCTCATGATATTTTCAGAGATGTACTTGATTGAAAGCTACGTGAGCTTGTAATCTGATTTGGCCTCCTCTTTCTATACAGTTATATACAGATGGCAACAAGCTGTGAGCAATTCAGGCCTCCACACTATCCTGACTTTACTAAACTGTGCATACACCATGATGGTGCTTAACTACTCATGCATTGGCTTCCAGGTTAGTTTCACGCTCTGGAATCTGGCTATACTTAACCCTGTAGCAAACCGAGACACAATCTGATCAGACTGCTTGTCTGAATGAACTCATGCACTCCCATTGCGTTATTCATCATGCGTATTCGAATTTGCGAGCATCATTTAGGATTCACTTAACCAAAACGATATCAACCAAATAGTAGGGAAATCAGGTTGCTTTGCAAACTTAATTAGTCAAAGGTCTGAAGTGCTTTAGCTTCTTCGCAAAGTAACTGTATGGCATACTGGTACTGGGGAACTTATCCTCATCAGGCACATCTGATGATTCTGAAAGGTACACTAGAGGTACTATGGTATTACTAGCAGCATTACCATTTTTGTTGATAAAAAAGGGCGCATGTTAAATTTGTTGCATTCCTTAGTTATTTCGTATTAGCTCACCTACTCTAGGATGAGCAACCATGGCTTTAATAGTCATCTTCCATACAAAATAGACCGATATTTATTATGTTGTATACTTTTGTGCTACTAGGTACTGAGCTTGGAGGAGACCTTAGCATCCTTCAAGAGTGTATATTATGTGGGCACGATTGTTCCTATCCTATGCGTCTTGCTGGGCTATGTTATCAAGCCAGCGAGATCTGCCAAGCCGAAGGCTTGCAAGGCAGAATGAGGAACAGAGTGAATGGATCATACATAGAGGAGTTACGGAGCTCCAGTGATGATTATGACAAGCTAGTTTTTCAGTTTACTCTGTGAAAGTTTCAGATTTAGCAAAATGATATTGTGGGCGCTCCAACTCCCCACACTTTGGAGCTCCATTGTAATTGACCAATCATCAAAAACGTGTTGTTTCCGTTTGGGTTATCCTCCATTTGTTTGTTTACCACATGCGCAACACATGATTTTGGCCCGAAAGCTCTTTGTTAGTACTAGTATTTATTTATTGTGTGAATGTTAAAGCCTTTTGGTAAGAGTTATTTTCTGACTGGTTCTGTTCAAATTGATAGATCAATGTTAAGTGCATCTCCAACAGACGCCCGGTAGCGGCCTACCGCGCGCTAAAAAAAATTACAGCGCTGTTTTTCCAGTTTTAGCGCGCGTGTTTGCGAATCGCTTCACCAGGCGCTGGATAATTTAGCGCTTCGCTGTTAAGCGCTTCACTAGACGTGGTAAAGCGTAGCGTGCGCGGCAGGATTTTGGCGCTTGATCAAATATAATATGCAACCATATGGACATAAATAATGAAATATATGGAAGACATAGTTCAAGAGCAATACATAGTTCAAGACTACCAACTAAAAGAAACATAGTTCATGCAAAAAAGTAGTAAAATACAATGATCATTTATCATCACCATCTTCTTTTGCACCTCCATCTAGTTCATCTTCATTTTAAACTTTGGTTATGTGTGCATCATTGGGAGTAGAATGAATTGGAGAAGATGGTATGAAGCCATCATTAGGACTAGGCATGGATAGCATTGGAGAAATCATTGACATGAATCCACCTGGAGTAGGCATGGATGGCATTGGAGCTCTCATGGCACCCATTCCTACATTCCCTCCCTGCCTTCCATTCCTCCCATTGAACTCGTCCCTCCCATAAAACTCATCTCCCCCATGGAACTCATCCCTCCCATGCCTCCTATGGTAGTCATTCCTCCCATGCCTTCAATGGTAGTCATTCCTCCATAGCCTCTCATGCCATCCATGAAACTCATTCCACCCATGCCTCTGTAGCATCCCATGGCTCTCATGGTACTCAACCTTTTATGCGCCAAGATTTAATCATACATGAGGTTGATGTACTCATTTTGCATGTCATCAAGGTTGGATGTGTCCATCAAAAAGAATTTCTTTTTTTTCTCAATGAGGCATTGATTCTCCTCACCTGCGGCCCTCTTCTCCTCTAGTGCCAACTTTCTCTCGTCCGCGACCGCCCTTCGCTCCTTGGCCGCCACCCTCCTCCTTTCGGCATCAACATCTTTCTCTCTACTCAACTTCCTCCCCTCTACCACATCTTTTCTTGCTTGCACCATAGCTTTGTTAAAATCTTCATCTCCGGACTTATTACTTGCTAGTTTACCTTGTTTCTTTCCAATTGGTCTTCCCCTTGTTGTTTTTGCAATCGAGTTAGGAGTTTCTTCACTTGATGATGAATCCTCAAGGCCAGTGACACCATCTATTGTTCCTTGATTGATTTTCCTAACTTGATTGGAACTTCTAATCCATCATGATTCCTCCACTGTTCTTCATTCTTAAGTTCACTCCAACAATGGTACAAAACAGATTTCTTCCCTTCAACCATCTTGCCCTTCTTGTTAGGCTTATGATCTCCCATGAATAAATTCTGAGCAATCTCATTCTACATAAGTAAAAAATAGTTATTAGTACAAATAGAACAAATAAACAAGATGAAAGGAACAGTTCAGTGCATATAGAACTTACCCTATCTTTCGCATTGGTACCACTTGGGTTTATTTTGTCAACATGTGCGCCAACACCCTCCGACCAATTTGAACAATCGGTGTTGATAACTCCCCATCGCGATCGAAGAGACTTGTCCGTGCACTCATATCCCCTAGTGCAAGTTCTGTTGTAGAAGTCTGTAATCCTTTCCTAGTATGTATCTTCTGTTTGATCCGTGCCGGTAGCCGGATCCATACCCACCTTGCACCACGTTTTGCAAAGGAAAACTTCTTATTCGGCAATGTAGTTGGCCGAACGCCCCCCTTGGGCGCATCAACCAAACCCTCACTATCTGCATCCACTCCATATGTACCACTACCAAGATGCATAGACGAATATTCTTGCGAATAATTGGACCCAACATTCATGTCTGACATGAATGTCTCACCATCAACACTACATACAAATTGCTATCAAATTCTATTCATCCACAGAAATACTATTTATCTAAACATGTATTTAGCAAAGAGAAAGTCCATACCTTGCTGTCATAGTGTCGCCGATGTTGGGCACGCCTGAATCCGGTGCAAATGCCTCCGGTTGCGGTGGTTGTGGAGGAGGCATCTGTGGCGCCGTCGCAGCGGCAGGCGCCGCGGCAATCTTCGACTTCT
Organism: Lolium rigidum; assembly: GCF_022539505.1. NCBI lineage: Eukaryota > Viridiplantae > Streptophyta > Magnoliopsida > Poales > Poaceae > Lolium > Lolium rigidum. The sequence goes on from NC_061509.1 coordinate 224,046,195, forward strand.
TCGCCCCCATTTTTTCTGCACTGCCGTGGCTGCCGCCGGCCGCTTCGTGACTGCCTTCTTCATCGGGGGAGGTGCTACCGGCACAGCGCTTCTGGTCACCGACCTTGGCGCCACGAACATGTTCCGCACGACCGAAGCGCTAGGGTTCGCCGTCTCCACCGCGGGAGAAGTTGCGGCCGCCGGATCGGAGTTCGTGGCAGCGGAATCCGACGGGAGAGGAGCGGAGAGGCCTGGCATCGCCGGTGAATCACGCGCACGGGAGCGAGAGAGGGGCGAAATCAGGAGCGTGAGAGGGGAATGGTAGTGCGGTTGCCTTTCGCGCGCTCGCCTTTACCTTTACCTTCGTGCGGTGCCGCGTGCGCTAAATATGCAGTGCGCTGGGAAATAAATAGCGCGCCGCGCGTTTGCTAGAGTGGCATTGTTTCGCGACGACGCGTTAAACTAACGGTTTTTATCATGCGGCCGTATTTTAGCACGTCTGTTGGAGATGCTCTAACACCTTCCCACTGATCACATAATGGAAGTGTGAATTCATACCATCTTGTCAGTTGGTAACAGCTGAGTTCCTAGAACAAACATTCGTGTGTTGACTACTACAGTACTACAGCACTCACTTTGAATGCAATTTTGGTGCGGATGGTAGCTGAATTTGAAACGATAGACGCTGGTCATAGACAAATGTATTTGACGGTCTCTTTGGCCTGGTCATATGAATGGTGCTATAGGTGTCTGTCTGTAGTGGTCCGGTCCAACTCCGACGTGATTGAGTGATTGATATGCGGTGGTTCTGGCGCTGCTGGCTGCGTCTGCGTGTTTGTCCAATTGTGCCCCAGCATATATGGCCAATTGGCCATGCACAGGTCATGGATTTGGCAGCCTAAAAGTGCCCGCCTGGTGCTCTGCTCTGACGCGGCCACTAACAAGGGCAGCTTAGTGAGCTAAAGAGCCTACAGTGGTATGCAGGAGGAGAAAGGGCAGTGATGCGACGTTAACGTGGCGCTGATCAGGTCGTGGCCTTGACTGCTGGCTGCCCTGCCCTGCCCTGGTCGGGTTCCACCGTTCCAGCTCACCAGCTGCAGTCATCCTCCTGATCCCGCACTCGTGCTGGTGCACTGGCCATCCCGAAGGAGCTTCTCTTTCCTGAAAAGCACGCCGGGATAAAAGCAAATTCTAGGGTTTCGTCCACTTGGCCAATGAACTCGTTGGTCTGCCCTGTTTTCGTGGCCTTGGGGTCTTAGAGGTGCCATGAACCACAACATCCTGCCATGCGAGAGTTTCTGTCTTTTTTTTTTTTTTTTGAGAAATTTGCAGTTTTCTTCATGATGGTGAGGCAGTGGTTACATCGTCCTTCTTGCCCTATTCCCGTTCTCTCGTGCGCCAATGGAGGGTGCTTGGAGTTGTATTTCACGGGGATCCGGTCGGGGTTGGTGTCAGTTGGTGTGGTTGGAGGTCTAGCCCTTCCAATATGTGGTTCTCATTTTGGCGATGGTTTGGTTCCTCGAGGTCTTAACACGACGACTTCTCGTTTGTCTACTACAACAAACTCTATACAACAAACTCTATTACGATAAATTTTGCCTAGCTTCGGTGAGGGTCCAAGGGAGGGGTGAGGATGTCCGCGCGTATTTGACTCGCTAGGTGGTCTAAGAAACTATTTGCATTTGTAAAAACTTTTACAGCTTTTTTTACATCCATTGATGACTATTAATAGATTGTTGGATCTTTTCAAGAAGTACATTGGTTCTAGAAGGACAAAAAAGTTTGTGTTATCCAAGGAAAAATTATGCTTTGGTCGCGCTGCCGTTAAGGTTATGCCCATGAATTTCTTCAGAGTCGGCGTCCACGGCTGAGCAGCGGAAAGAAGGCTCTGGCCTCTTCTGCGCGTGTCAAGCACCAGCACTTGGTTCGATCGTTGGTAGTCTTCCACCCGCCACAGCCTGGCGTGGGTATGGCGCTCGCTCATGCCCCGGACGCGACGCCGTGCAGCCTTTCCGTTGGCGGTGAGCCGGTGACCCTGGATACCACCGACGGCCGCAGACTGCACCCACATGCATGTTCATAGCAGCGACTCCATCGACTGTCATGGTTTGAACTTTGGCGGACCATTTATTTTTTCTGAACGGGGACGGGTCCTGAAGGATCCAGAAACTGCTCCATTCATCACATGTGGTGCGGGCGATCCACTAGTAGAAAATGGGCCAACAATCCTGATTTATTTGGATCATCAGTTTCGATTTTTGAACCGGGACCAACCAGTCGGAACTAAAGGGTCAACCTTTTAATCCCGGTTTAAATATACACTGAGACTAAAGACCCCGCCACTTGGTGCGGCTAGGAGGCTCGTGGTGAAGGACCTTTGGTCCCGGTTCGTGAGACGAACCGGGACTGGAGGGTCTCTGCCGCGGCAGAGAAAATTGCCGTTTCTCTGCCGCGGCGGAGGTTTAGGGTGGAGCAACGTTTCTCTGCCGCGGTAGAGTTTTAGGGTTTTATATTATTCATTCAATTCTGCAGTGCATACATCATTCAAGAAATCACAAACATCGTCATGTATATATAAACATCGTTATGAAAGTACAAGTAATGCATGTTTACAATATTTAAAGCCGGGACCAAAGGTATCATATCTATTCATATCCCTAACTCATAAATACGAACTCCCGAGGGTATTCTCCAGTTCGAGCTACGACCTCGCTAAGAAAGAATCCCGCAATTTTCTCTTGAATTGCTCGTATGCAATCCTCCGTTAGGAGAGAGTCCCACAGGCGTTCCATCTAAATTAAAAAAAGGAGATCAATATATATGAATGGAACGCAATACAATTGATGGTAATAAAATAAGATTATGAAATATTGTTCACGTACACGAACAGCTTGTATAGCCGCCTCCGGTTCCCTGTGATAGGTCATCTCGCGAATGAACTCGCAGACGTAGTATCCACATAAGTTCGATCAAACTAATAATCAAGCATGATATTGAAACAAAATATCAAAGAGATTCATGGACATAGCTATATATATAGTAGTACTTACAGGTTTATCTTTAAATATAAGCTCCGGTTTCCATTTGCTCGGAACAGTATTGATGAACCGTTTCCAAGCCCTGTCCGGCAAAGAAAAAAATGAGTAAATGAGTTATTGATTAGTTGATCATATCATCGAATGAGAACAGATGAAGATGCCGATACGATATTGATTGAAATTACCTCTGGAGCAGGGCAGCCATGTTCGCCCATTCCCCATGGTCTTTATGTTTCGAGTTCATGATAAGTACTACTCCTTTCTTAAGCTTAATGAGTAGGAGAATATAGTGAAAGCTGCACACGTATAACTCGCCGGATTATTTAGACTTCACATCGAGTAAGAAAAATCGAATGTATGTAAGACAGTTATAACACTCGCTCGAAGTTGTAAGGAAAGAATATTTCCTCTTTCTTTGCTTGCTTCCGTAAAAACCTGTTGCCTGCCAAAACCCACCGGCGAGCACCGACGAGCAACACGGAGAGCTGGGAGGCTCCCAGGACTGCTGGAGGGCCCTGGTCCCTCGGGCGACGGCCCGCAAAGCTCCGGCACACGTCCTGGCTAATGCGAGGGCGTGCCACCTGACCTATACCTGGTCAGGAAGGTGATGGATTGCTTCGATTAGTTTCCTGCATGGCAAACACGTAAACATTAAATACGAGCCCCGATCGGCTCTTAGGTTACCCTTGAATCGGCTCAAAGAGCCGATTGACCCATGGTTCACGTTGGATTTACGATAACATGGGGATCCTGCTTAATCAAAACCAAGATAAATCAATCTACGACAGTCTAGGGTTTTCACCGCATAACCGGAACATCCTACACGTAGTTGAGCCTGACAGATACATAAGATAATAGAAAACTAGTCCGACGTATCCATAATTTCTGTCGTTCCATGCTTGTTTTATGACAATACTTACATGTTTTTCTTGCACTTTATAATGTTTTCATGCATTTTCCGGAACTAACCTATTAACAAGATGCCACGGTGCCGGTTCCGTTTACTGCTCGTTTTTGGTTCCGGAAAGGCTGTTCGGGCAATATTCTCGGAATTCGACGAAACGAAGACCAAACCTCCTATTTTTCCCGAAGCGTCCCGTAACACCGAAGAAGAGTCGGAGAGGGGCCGAGGGCCACCACACCATAGGGCGGCGCGGCCTGGCCCGGGCCCGCGCCGGCTCGTGGTGTGGCGCCCCGAGTGCCCCCCTGCGCCGCCTCTTCGCCTATAAAACCCCTTTCGACCTAAAAACACCGTAACTCCGGACGAAACTCCGAGAAAGACTCCGGGGCGCCGCCACCATCGCGAAACTCCAATTCGGGGGACGAAGTCTCCGTCCCGGCACCCGCCGGGACGGGGAAGTGCCCCGGAAGCCATCTCCATCAACGCCATCGCCTCCATCATGCTCCGTGAGTAGTTCCCCCATGGACTACGGGTTCTAGCCGTAGCTAGTTGGTATCATCTCTCCCATGTACTTCAATACAATGATCTCATGAGCTGCCTTACATGATTGAGATTCATCCGATGTAATCGGTGTTGTGTTTGTCGGGATCCGATGGATTGTTACGTTATGATTGTCTATCTACAAAGTTTATGAAGTTATTGTTGCTGCAATCTTGTTGTGTTTAATGCTTGTCACTAGGGCCCGAGTGGCATGATCTTAGATTTGAGCTCTATACTTATTGCTTAGATTGTATCTACAAGTTGTATGCACATGTCACCGTCCGGAACCAATGGCCCCGAAGTGACGTAAATCGGGACAACCGGAGGGGATGGCGGTGATGTGAGGGACACATGTTTTCACGGAGTGTTAATGCTTTGCTCCGGTGCTCTATTAAAAGGAGTACCTTAATATCCAAGTAGTTTCCCTTGAGGCCCGGCTGCCACCGGCTGGTAGGACAAAAGATGTTGTGCAAGTTTCTCATTGCGAGCACGTACGACTATTATTGGAAAACATGCCTACATGATTAATGATCTTGATATTCTGTCTTAATGCTATTTCAATCCTATCAATTGCCCGACTGTAATTTGTTCACCCAACACTTGTTATTGGAGAGTTGCCACTAGTGTAGATAGCTGGGAACCCCGGTCCATCTTTCATCATCATATACTCGTTCTACATGTCAACTCGTTTTCCGGTGCCATTGCTCTCATATTACTATTACTGCTGCCGTGTTATCTGTTACTATTGCTCTCATACCACTGCTACTTTCACATCACCCCTGTTGCTAGTGCTTTTCCAGGTGCAGCTGAATTGACAACTCAGTTGTTAAGGCTTATAGGTATTCTTTACCTCCCCTTGTGTCGAATCAATAAATTTGGGTTTTACTTCCCTCGAAGACTGTTGCGATCCCCTATAGTTGTGGGTCATCAAGACTATTTTCTGGCGCCGTTGCCGGGGAGGCATAGCTCTACTCATAAGTTCACCTGGGGAGTACACTCTACATCTCTCTCTATTTTATTTTGTTTTGTTTTGCTTAGTTTACTTTTGTCTATTTTATTTATGCTTAGTTTATTTCTGTCTAGTATTAGTTTGCTTAGTTTACTTTTGCTTAGTTTATTTTTGTCTTGTTTTATTTGTCTCATATACCCAAAAATCCATAAAAATTTGAAAAACCAAAAAATTAAAAACTGTCGTTATGGGAGAACCAACAACCTACTTGGAGCTTATAGAATGTTATAATTGTTATAGAGAATCAAGAACTGGTAAAATAATGAGTTCTATGATAGAAAAATTGAATACAATTGCTAAAATCTTGCTTGAACGCCATGATATAAACTGTTGCTCTCAACAGGATACTAAACATCTTAAATTTCAATGTGGCTTTAGTGAGGAATTTTTAATTAAGAACTATAATCGGAATTGCTATATTCATTATGGGTTCGAAGAGGTAGAACAATTTGTCTTATTTATGGGAGCCTCCGAGATAGAATCCTTCATGGTTGAGAATTATGAAACTTGTGTTGTTTGTAAGGGCCTTAAAGATTATGTCTCTACTATCCTTAATTCTTGCATAGAATGCTACAGTAGGAATCCTTATATCCTTGATTATAAAGAGAGACACATTAATGCAAAAGAATGCACTCACAATTTGCGGGAACCGGTGGAAGAAGAAATTGATGAACTCTGAAAGCTCATTGGATGAAAAAGAGGAGGAAATTGATGAACTTGAAAGCTCATTGGATGAAAAAGAAGAAGAGAGCGACGAACAAAAGGAGGAAGAATGGATTAGCTACCCATGTCAACCTTCTAATGAGAGTAACTCTTTATCTCTTACACTATTTGATTGTCCTCCATGCTTACCGGAAGAGGTTGAATGTTATGTTCCCTGTGGATTCTCTTGAAATAGTACCTATGAGTAATACTTGTGAGAATGATTATGCTACTGTTATATATGATAATCCATGCTACTTTGATAAATCTTATGATAATGCTTTGTTTGTGCTCGATGTCGAAATGCATGGTACTAAAGAATTTTGTTTGGCAAATGTCTATGATAAAGCTCTAGATGATGGTCCTATGTTACTTGATAATATTAATTGTACTACTAATGAAAATGGGATTGGAGAGTTCTTGACTTATTCTATGAGTCCCATATCTATTGAGATTGATCAACTACCTTGTTATATTATTAATAAAAGTAAGTTTGAAAGTTTTAATTCCACTATTCTTGAATTTGATAAAAATTATGTGTTTGGAAATCATGAAAAGTATGCTGCATGTGATAGTTATATTGTTGAGTTTGTTCATGAAGCTACTGAAAATTATTATGAGAGAGGAAAATATGGTGGGAGAAATTTTCATGGTACTAATACACCTCTCTATGTGCTTAAAATTTTGAAGCTACACTTGTTTTATCTTCTTATGCTTGTCACTTTGTTCTTCATGAATTTATTTGTGTACAAGATTCCTTTTCATAGGAAGCATGTTAGGCTTAAACTTGTTTTGGATTTGCCTCTTGATGCTCTCTTTTGCTTCAAATACTATTTCTTGCGAGTGCATCATCGAAACTGCTGAGCCCATCTTAATGGCTATAAAGAAAGCAACTTCTTGGGAGATAACCCATGTGTTATTTTGCTACAGTACTTTGTTTTATATTTGTGTCTTGGAAGTTGTTTAATACTGTAGCAACCTCTCCTTATCTTAGTTTTGTGTTTTGTTGTGCCAAGTGAAGCCTCTAATCGAAGGTTGATACTAGATTTGGATTATCTGCACGAAACAGATTTCTTTGCTGTCACGAATCTGGGTCTAATTCTCTGTAGGTAACTCAGAAAATTATGCCAATTTACGTGAGTGATCCTCAGATATGTACGCAACTTTCATTACTTTTGAGTTTTCTGATTTGAGCAACGGAAGTATTTTATTAAAATTCGTCTTTACTGGCTGTTCTGTTTTGGCAGATTTTGTCTCTGTTTTTTTGCATTGTCTCTTGTGGACTTTAAGCGAGGTTTTCTAGACGTAGAGGGCTGTAGCTAATGTTTTATTGAGTTCTTGCAATGTGCCACTACAGGACCAAGGTGGATTAAATTTTTTTGAGTACTAACCCCTCTAATGAAGTTTATAAGAAGTTTGGTGTGAAGGAAGTTTTCAAGGGTCAAGAGAGGAGGATGATATATGATCAAGAAGAGTGAAAAGTCTAAGCTTGGGGATGCCCCCGTGGTTCATCCCTGCATATTTCAAGAAGACTCAAGCGTCTAAGCTTGGGGATGCCCAAGGCATCCCCTTCTTCATCAACTTATCAGGTTCCTCCCCTGAAACTATATTTTTATTCGGTCACATCTTATGTGCTTTACTTCGAGCGTCTGTATGTTTTATTTTTGTTTATGTTTGAATAAATTCGGATCCTAGCAATCCTTGTTTGGGAGAGAGACACGCTCCGCTTTTTCATATGAACACTCGTGTTCTTCGTTTTACTTTTAATGTTCAATGATAAAAGTTGGAAGCTACAATACTTATTTGGTTGGAAAAGGAAAATGCCTCATATGTCTTGGATAATTTGACACTTGGCAATTGTTTTGAGCTCTCAAGTTGATCATGATTAAGTTTTTTCATGTAGTTTAAACCTATTAGTGGAGAACTACCGTAGAGCTTGTTAAAATTGGTTTGCATAATTGATCTCTCTTAAGGTCTAGATATTTTCTGGTAAAAGTGTTTGAGCAACAAGGAAGACAGTGTAGAGTATTATAATGCTTGCAATATGTTCTTATGTAAGTTTTGCTGTACCCGGTTCATACTTGTGTTTGCTTCAAATAGCCTTGCTAGCCTAAGCCTTGTATCGAGAGGGATTACTTCTCATGCATCCAAAATACTTGAGCCAACCACTATGCCATTTGTGTCCACCATACCTACCTACTATGTGGTATTTCCTGCCATTCCAAAGTAAATTGCTTGAGTGCTACCTTTAAACAATTCAAAATTTATTACCTCAATTTGTGTCAATGTTTAATAGCTCATGAGGAAGTATGTGGTGTTTATCCTTCAATCTTGTTGGGCAACTTTCACCAATGGACTAGTGGCTTCATCCGCTTATCCAATAATTTTGCAAAAAGAGCTGGCAATGGGATTCCCAGGTCCCAAATTAATTAACCAAAATAGACACTCCTCCATGGTATGTGATTGTTGGACGGCACCCGAGGATTCGGTTAGCCATGGCTTGTGTAAGCAAAGGTTGGGAGGAGTGTCATCATCATAATAAAACTAAACTAAAAAGGCACTCCTTCATGGTATGAGATTGTTGGCAGGCACCCGAGGATTCGGTTAGCCATGGTTTGTGAAAGAAAGGTTGGAAGGAGTGCCACCCAAAAATAAAAATAATTCATGGGAGCCGCTCTTTGAAGGTTTGTCTAGCGAGGGGGTTAGAGTGCCCACTACCATTCGTTGACAACAACAAACACCTCTCAAAACTTTACTTTTATGCTCTCTATATGTTTTCAAAACCAAAGCTCTAGCACAAATATAGCAATCAATGCTTTCCTCTTTGAAGGGCCATTCTTTTACTTTATGTTGAGTCAGTTTACCTACTTCCTTCCATCTTAGAAGCAAACACTTGTGTCAACTCGTGCATTGATTCTTACATACTTGCATATTTGCATTCATCATATTACTTTGTGTTGATAATTATCCATGAGATATGCATGTTACAAGTTGAAAGCAACCGCTGAAACTTATATCTTCCTTTGTGTTGCTTCGATGCCTTTACTTTGAACTTATTGCTTTATTAGTTAACTCTTATGCAAGACTTTTGATACTTGTCTTGAAAGTATTGTTCATGAAAAGTTTTGCTATATGTTATCTACTTGTTAGCAACTATAGATCATTGCCTTGAGTCACTTCATTCATTTCATATGCTATGTAATAGTATGATCAAGGTTATGTAAGTAGCATGTCACTACAGAAATTATTCTTTTTATCGTTTACCTGCTCGGGACGAGCAGGAACTAAGCTTGGGGATGCTTGATACGTCCCCGACGTATCCATAATTTCTGTCGTTCCATGCTTGTTTTATGACAATACTTACATGTTTTGCTTGCACTTTATAATGTTTTCATGCATTTTCCGGAACTAACCTATTAACAAGATGCCACAGTGCAGTTCTCGTTTTCCGCTGTTTTGGTTCCGTGAAAGGCTGTTCGGGCAATATTCTCGGAATTCGACGAAACGAAGACCAAACCTCCTATTTTTCCCGGAAGCGTCCAGAACACCGAAGAAGAGTCGGAGAGGGGCCAGAGGGCCACCACACCATAGGGCGGCGCGGCCTGGCCTGGGCCCGCACCGGCCTGTGGTGTGGCGCCCCCAGGTGCCCCCCTGCGCCGCCTCTTCGCCTATAAAACCCCTTTCGACCTAAAAGCACCGTAACTCTGGACGAAACTCCAGAAAGACTCCAGGGGCGCCGCCACCATCGCGAAACTCCAATTCGGGGGACGAAGTCTCGTCCCGGCACCTCGCCGGGACGGGGAAGTGCCCCGGAAGCCATCTCCATCAACGCCATCGCCTCCATCATGCTCCGTGAGTAGTTCCCCCATGGACTACGGGTTCTAGCTGTAGCTAGTTGGTATCATCTCTCCCATGTACTTCAATACAATGATCTCATGAGCTGCCTTACATGATTGAGATTCATATGATGTAATCGGTGTTGTGTTTGTCGGGATCCGATGGATTGTTACGTTATGATTGTCTATCTACAAAGTTTATGAAGTTATTGTTGCTGCAATCTTGTTGTGTTTAATGCTTGTCACTAGGGCCCGAGTGGCATGATCTTAGATTTGAGCTCTATACTTATTGCTTAGATTGTATCTACAAGTTGTATGCACATGTCACCGTCCGGAACCAATGGCCCCGAAGTGACGAAATCGGGACAACCGGAGGGGATGGCGGTGATGTGAGGGACACATGTTTTCACGGAGTGTTAATGCTTTGCTCCGGTGCTCTATTAAAAGGAGTACCTTAATATCCAGTAGTTTCCCTTGAGGCCCGGCTGCCACCGGCTGGTAGGACAAAAGATGTTGTGCAAGTTTCTCATTGCGAGCACGTACGACTATTATTGGAAAATATGCCTACATGATTAATGATCTTGATATTCTGTCTTAATGCTATTTCAATCCTATCAATTGCCCGACTGTAATTTGTTCACCCAACACTTGTTATTGGAGAGTTGCCACTAGTGTAGATAGCTGGGAACCCCGGTCCATCTTTCATCATCATATACTCGTTCTACATGTCAACTGTTTTCCGGTGCCATTGCTCTCATATTACTATTATCTGCTGCTGTGTTACTCGTTACTATTGCTCTCATACCACTTGCTACTTTCACATCACCCTCGTTGCTAGTGCTTTTCCAGGTGCAGCTGAATTGACAACTCAGTTGTTAAGGCTTATAAGTATTCTTTACCTCCCCTTGTGTCGAATCAATAAATTTGGGTTTTACTTCCCTCGAAGACTGTTGCGATCCCCTATACTTGTGGGTCATCAAAAACCAACATAAAGTCGATTCCCGGAACAATCCCTCTAGGATCAGCAAACTATACCTTACGCACTATTGGATCGTTCAACCCGTTTGCAAGGCCTAATCATGCGGATATCAAACTAATCCTTGGAGAACAAGGAACAACTATAACAAATCAGATCTACTAAATAAAGATTAAGCACGATGCTGCCCTTACACCCAAGATAGGTGCAAAGGCAGCTAGATATTGAGGGGCAGCATAGCTTAAGCAAGCATATCGAGAAAAGTATCTACGTCAGCCCCAAAACATCTACGATAACGGTATTGCTCGCCATCAACAAGGCTTCAGCACGAGCAACACCAACAACGAATAAACTGATACTGCCTAGATCACAAGATGCGATCTAGGCAGCATGGTGATACGTCCAATTTGCATCACTATTTTATATCATAATTTGCTGTTATTCATTGATATATTTCATATTGGGACACAATACTTATGTTATTTCATCTATTTTGCATGTTTCATGATTATTTGGAGATCGATCACCGGAGCCGGGATTCTCGCTGGAAAAAGCACCGTCGGGATGCAATATTTCGGAAGATCAACTTGTGGAAGGAAGTTTTACCAAAAATCCTATTTTTCCGGATGACGGAGGAAGCCGAAGGGGGAGCCAGCTGGACCCAAGGTGGGCCCACACCATAGGGTGGCGCGGCCCATGGCCTGGCCGCGCCACCATGTGGTGTGGAGCCCCCTCGGCCTCTTTCGCCTCCTTTTCTTCGCGAAACCCTTCGTCCCGAAGACCTAAGCCACAGAGGAATCCTCACGGAGGGTTACAGCCGCCTCTGCGGGGCGGAGAACACCAGAGAGAAAGAGCTCTCCGGCGGGCAGGAATCCGCCGGGGAAATTCCCTCCCGGAGGGGGAAATCGACGCCATCGTCACCGCCATCGAGCTGGACATCATCTCCATCACCATCATCATCATCATCTCCACCATCATCACCGCCATCTCCACCGCTGGACATCGTCACCGCTGTAGCAATTTGGGTTTGATCTTGATTGTTTGATAGGGGAAACTCTCCCGATACTGATTTCTACTTGTTGTTGATGCTATTGAGTGAAACCATTGAACCAAGGTTTATGTTCAGATTGTTATTCATCATCATATCACCTCTGATCATGTTCCATATGATGTCTCGTGAGTAGTTCGTTTAGTTCTTGAGGACATGGGTGAAGTCTAAATGCTAGTAGTGAATTATGGTTGAGTAATATTCAATGTTATGATATTTAAGTTGTGGTGTTATTCTTCTAGTGGTGTCGTGTGAACGTCGACTACACGACACTTCACCATTTATGGGCCTAGGGGAATGCATCTTGTACTCGTTTGCCAATTGCGGGGTTGCCGGAGTGACAGAAACCTAAACCCCGTTGGTATATCGATGCGGGAGGGATCGCAGGATCTCGCAGTTTAAGGCCGTGGTTAGATTTATCTTAATTACTTTCTTGTAGTTGCGGATGCTTGCAAGGGGTATAATCACAAGTATGTATTAGTCCTAGGAAGGGCGGTACATTAGCATAGGTTCACCCACACAACACTTATCAAAACAATGAAGATTAATCAACTGCATGTAGCGAAAGCACTAGACTAAAACCCCGTGTGTCCTCGAGAACGTTTGGTCATTATAAGTAAACAAACCGGCTTGTCCTTTGTGCTAAAAAGGATTGGGCCACTCGCTGAAATTATTTTCTCTCGCATTTTACTTACTCGTACTTTATTCATCTGTTACATCAAAACCCCCTGAATACCTGTCTGTGAGCATTTACAGTGAATCCTTCATCGAAACTGCTTGTCAACACCTTCTGCTCCTCGTTGGGATCGACATTCTTACTTATCGAAGATACTACGATACACCCCCTATACTTGTGGGTCATCAAGACTATTTTCAAGCGCCGTTGCCGGGAGTGAAGCGCTATTGGTAAGTGGAATTGGTAAGGAAAACCTTTACTGTTTGTGCTGATTTTATTTCTCGCTCGCTGCTATAAGTCATTATGGAGAGATCTTCTCTTCAATTTCTATTTGGGAAATCTACTACTACTGCAACGGTAGTGGATGAGGCGCCAGGTGAGGAAGTAATACCATATAAAATACCTACGAAAATTATTGAACATGTTATGGATAACCGCTATGAAGGGGATGGAACTGTCCATCCCGGTGATCATTTACTCGTTTTTGCATGAATTATGCGGGTTATTCAAATGTGCGAGTATTGCTATGAATGAAGTTAGGAAGAAACTATTCTCTATATCGCTGTCCGGTAAAGCGGCGCATTGGTATAAATTGTCTGAAGAATGGTGATTCTCTTGATTGGGAGGACATTGTGCCTTTATTTTATTCCAAATTTTATCCTCCAAGTGAAATTCACAAAGATCGGAACCGCATATATAATTTACGGCCACATGATGGAGAGAGTATTGCCCAAGCTTGGGGGAGATTGAAGTCTTTAATGCTCAAATGCCCCATTCATGAGCTTCCTGGTAATGTTATTATTGATAATTTCTATGCAAGACTTTCTTTTCAAGACAAGACCTTGCTGGATACTTCATGTTGCGGATCATTTACACGCAACAAAGAAGAGTTTAAAAGGGACCTTCTTGATCGGATCCAAGAAAATACTGAAGGTTGGGAGAACGACAAAGATAGAGAGTCGGGTATAATTTATGATTATAAATGCATTGAAACTTTTATGGATACTTATACATTTCGTAATATGAGTGCTACATATGGTCTTGATTCTCAAGTTGCTGCAAACCTTTATAAAGCTTTTGCCTCTCATTATGAATTGCCTAAGAAGAATTTTGATAAGTATCATGAACCGTATAAAGATAAAATTGATTCATCTATTAATAAGTGTGTTGTAGTTGAAACTGCTGATCGTGTTATTCCTGAAGCTTATATTGAAAAAACTCCTTTTCCTGCTAAAATGAGGGAGTACTCGTTATAAATAGTGCGGTTCATAAAAGTGAAAAGAAACCTATAGAACTCGAAGAACAATAAAAGTTGAACTCTGCTTGTTGCAATAGTTAAAGATCTTGTGACTCGAAAATGTGGAGAATGGTCATATTATTTTACTGTGAAGATGCTTCTAATATTGTTTCACATCCTAATAAACCCAAACAAGCTAGTGTTCCTATGATATCTGTTAGAATTGGTGATCATTGCTATTATGGTTTATGTGATATTGGTGCAAGTGTTAGTGCTATACCTTATGAGCTTTACACGGAGATTATGCACGAAATTGATTCTTGTGAACTTGAAGATATTGATGTGGTTATTCAGCTGGCTAATAGAGAAACTATTTCTCCAATTGGTATTGTTCGAGATGTGGAAGTTCTATGTGGTAAGATTAAATATCCTGGCTGACTTTTTGGTACTTGGTTACTGTCTGCTAGTGATTATTGTCCTATCATTTTTGGTAGACCTTTTCTAAATACTTGTGGAGCTATTATAGATTGTAAGAAAGAGAAAATTTTGACTAAATTTTCTGGTGAGTCTTATGAGTTTAACTTCTCTAAATTTACCAAAACTCCTTATAAAGCTGATTTGCCTAGTAATGATTTTAAAATGGAGCAGTGTGCATCTATTGTTCTTGTTCCTAATAATCCTTTGCAGCAACATTTGGAGGATAGCGAGAGTGAAGTTTTTAGGAAAGAAAGAGATGAGCTTGAGGAGATTTTTCTTCGCCAACCTATTCTCAAGCATGATTTACCTGGTGGAAGACTTGGGTACAACACCGCCACCAAAGGAAGATCCTGTTTTTGATTTAAAGCCTTTGCCTAATAATCTTAAATATGCTCATATTGATGATAAGAAAATATATCCTGTTATTATTAGTTCTAAACTTACAGAGTTTGAAGAAGAAAGATTATAGCAAATATTGAAGAAACACCGAGGTGCTATTGGCTATACTCTTGATGACTTGAAGGGGATTTCTCCCTCTATTTGCCAACACGCCATTAATATGGAAGATGATGCGAAGCCCGTTGTTGAACCTCAGCGTCGTCTAATTCCCAAGATGAAGGATGTGGTAAGAAATGAGGTATTACGACTTCTTGAAGCTGGTATTATATATCCTATTGCTGATAGTAGATGGGTTAGTCCTGTGCATTGCGTTCCTAAGAAAGGAGGAATGATTGTTGTGCCTAATGATAATGATGAGCTCATACCTCAAAGAGTAGTTGTAGGGTATAGAATGTGCATTGATTATCGAAAAGTTAATAAGGTTACTAAAAAAGATCATTACCCTTTACCATTTATTGATCAAATGCTAGAAAGGTTGTCTAAAAATACTCATTTTTGCTTTCTTGATGGTTATTCTGGGTTTTCACAAATTGCTGTTAAAGCTAAAGATCAAGAGAAAACCACTTTTACTTGTCCCTATGGAACTTATGCTTATAGGCGTATGCCTTTTGGTTTATGTAATGCTCCTGCTACTTTTCAAAGATGCATGTCTCGCTATTTTTCATGGCTTTTGTGAGAGTATTGTGGAAGTATTCATGGATGATTTTTCTCGTCTATGGGAATTCTTTTGATAGTTGCTTGCGAAACCTTGATAAAGTTTTGCGAGAGATGTGAAGAAACTAACCTTGTTCTTAATTGGGAGAAATGCCACTTTATGGTTAATGAAGGAATTGTATTGGGACATAAAATTTCTGAGAGAGGTATTGAAGTTGATAGAGCTAAAGTTGAAGCTATTGAGAAGATGCCCTATCCAAGGGATGTTAAAGGTATTCGTAGTGTTCTTGGTCATGCTTGGGTTTTATAGGAGATTTATTAAAGATTTCTCCAAGATTTCAAAGCCTCTTACTAATCTTCTTCAAAAAGATGTACCTTTTGTTTTTGATGATGATTGTAAGGAAGCTTTTGAAACTCTAAAGAAAGCCTTAACAACTGCTCCTATAGTTGAACCTCCTGATTGGAACTTACCTTTTGAAATTATGTGTGATGCTAGTGATTTTGCTGTAGGCGCTGTTCTTGGACAGCGAGTAGATAAAAAAATTAAATGTTATTCATTATGCTAGCAAGACTCTTGATGCTGCTCAAAGAAATTATGCTACTACTGAAAAAGAATTGTTAGCTGTAGTCTTTGCTTGTGATAAATTTAGATCTTATATTGTTGATTCAAAAGTTACAATTCATACTGATCATGCTGCAATCAGATACCTTATGACAAAAAAAAAGATGCTAAGCCGAGGCTTATTAGATGGGTGCTTCTTTTGCAAGAATTTGATTTACATATTGTAGATAGGAAAGGTGCTGATAATCCTGTTGCTGATAATTTGTCTAGATTGGAAAATATTGCTTATGACCCTGTTCCTCGTTAATGATAGTTTTCCAAATGAACAATTGGCTGTAATAAAGGTGAGCTCGCGAGACGAGTCCTTGGTATGCTGATTATGCTAACTTTATTGTTTCCAAGTACTTGCCTCCAACCTTTTCAGCTCAGCGAGAGGAGGAAATTCTTTTATGACTTGAGGCATTATTTCGGGATGACCCACACTTATATAAAGAAGGAGTGGATGGTATTCTGCGAAGGTGTGTTCCTGAATATGAACAACAAGAGATATTGAGTAAATGTCATGGCAGTGCTTATGGAGGACATCACGCCGGAGATAGAACCGCCCAAAAGGTTCTACAATCAGGTTTTTATTGGCCAACTCTCTTCAAAGATGCAAGGAAGTTTATTTTATCTTGTGATGAATGTCAAAGGGTTGGTAATATCTCCAGACGCAATGAAATGCCTATGAATTATAGTCTTGTTATTGAACCGTTTGATTGTTGGGGATTTGACTTCATGGGACCTTTTCCCTCTTCAAAAGGTAACACTCATATACTTGTTGCTCGTTGATTATGTTACTAAATGGGTGGAAGCCATACCTACAAAAAGTGCTGATGGTGAGACCTCTTTAAAAATGCTTTTAGATGTTATTTTTCCTAGATTTGGAGTACCTAGATATATATGACTGATGGAGGTTCTCATTTTATTCATGGAGGTTTTAGAAAAACTCTTGCTAAGTATGGTATTAATCATAGAATTGCTTCCGCTTATCACCCTCAAAGTAGTGGTCAAGTAGAACTATCAAATAGAGAAATTAAATCTATCTTGCAGAAAACCGTTAATAAATCTAGAAAGAATTGGGCTAGTAAATTGAAAGAAGCACTATGGGCTTATAGAACTGCTTATAAAAACCCCATGGGAATGTCGCCTTATAAAATGGTTTACGGAAAAGCTTGTCATTTACCTTTAGAACTAGAACACAAAGCTTATCGAGGCTGTTAGAGAATTAAATAAAGATCCTAAACTTGCCGGTGATAAGAGGTTGCTACAATTAAGTTCTCTAGATGAATGGAGAAGTGAAGCTTATGAAAATGCTAAACTCTTTAAAGAAAAGGTTAAAAAATGGCATGATAGAAGGATCATCAAAAGAGAGTTTAATGTTGGGGATAAAGTCCTATTGTATCGGTCTCGTCTCAGATTCTTTGCAGGAAAATTACTCTCGAAATGGGGAGGACCATATGTTGTTGAGGAGGTGTATCGTTCAGGAGCAATTAAAATTAGCTCTCTCCAAGGCAATGCTACGCAAGTGGTGAATGGACAAAGACTCAAGCATTATATCTCAGGTGATTCTTATAATGTTGATGTTGATATTATTCAAGTGGAAACACCGGAGGCTTTCATCAAAGGACAAATTGACGATCCGCCAGAACTCGACTTTGAATAGGTAACAGTACTGGTAATGAAAAGTTCGCGATTTACTTTCCGAACATTATTTTTGCCGTTTTTGGAAAATATGAAAAATTACGAGATCGAAACGGAGTGGAAAAGACGCACGAGGGCGTGACACCATAGGCCGGCGCGGGCCCCAGCCTGGCCGCGCCGCCCTATGGTGGCACCGCCTCGTCGCCCCTTTCCGACTACGGTTCGACTCCGGTACTTTCCGTTTGTTCCGAAAATTTTTATTATAAAATCCCCCGGACCCCCGGAGGTCCGTATATCGTTCTCTCGACGTGTTTTGTTTCGAGTCTGTTTCTGCCAGGATTTGTTTTAGATCTAGAGCCATCATGTCTTCATCGGGAACTCCGAAGGATAGCTCCTGCAAGGATGTTGGCAACTTGTACATGGAGGAGCTGAGGATGCACCCAAAGGAGTTGATGCTCGTCGAGGGAAAACTGCAGATCAAAGATGTTCAGGGTCCCAAAGGAGAAGGAAGCTTGGAAGACAGGATGGAGAAGCTAGAACAAGAGGTCTAAAATTACAAGAAGATGGCCGAGCGTGAAGTGGATATCTTTCACAAGATTGTGTCTGAACTCATTGCTGAACACGAGAAGGAAACTGCAAAGCTATGGGGCGACATCCTCTCACTTCACGACACCACCAACAAACTCCAAGCTCAACTCTATGACATTCATAATCAGAACTGTGAGTATGAAAACAGGTTTAAACATATAAGCCGTGTCTGCTAGTTTCGGGATTCCCGAGACCAAGATGTCATTTGTTGATGAAGAGCCTCTATCTTGGAAGTCTCGAAGATGGGAATTCATCACCACCATCGCCAAAGGAGTAATCCATCATCGGTATTGGCATCCCCTTGGTTTGTTCCAAACTTGGGGGAGTGCCGCGGTATCACATTATCACTACCTTTTACTTTTTACTATCAAGTAGTGTCATATCATGAGTAGGGAAGTTATCGTATAAGATGGGTTGCAGTTTGGAAGTATCTCTCCTTTAGTTTGTCTATGTATCCCTTGGTGTGAGTTATCGTTATGGAATATTAATGAGAAGTCTTATCATTTACATATTGCACACCTTATTTTAGTTTGCAATTTCTACTATATGATTGATCTTGATTTTAGTATTGGTACCACTTTGGGAGCATTAAGTAAATCTATTTGGTTTTGGCAAACTTAGCAATGGTCAATAGCAACAACACTTTGAGTTTTAGAAGAATAGAGGAAACAAATGTAGAAGATGTTATTATCTTTCTTATCAGTTCTTAGCTTAGTATTCTAAAGTTAAAACTGTTTGTGCTTACAAGTAAGATGCATGATTGTTTCTATCACATGTATATTTGTTTGTTTCCCTCAACTCCCGTGCTTGCTATTTAACCTTGCTAGCCAAAGACCTGTACTGAGAGGGAATACTTCTCGTGCATCCAAACCTGAACCCAAACCTATGCGATTTGTGTCCACCATATCTACCTACTGCATGGTATTTTCTGCCATTCCAAGTAAATACTTCATGTGCTACCTTTAAACAATTCAAAACTTATTACTCCTTATTTGTGTCAATGTTTTATAGCTCATGAGGAAGTATGTGGTGTTTTATCTTTCGGTCTTGTTAGGCAGCCTCCACTAATGGACTAGTGGCTTCATCCACTTATCCTATAATTTTGCAATAAGAGCCGGCAACGGGGTTCCCAGCCCCAATTAATCAACTTTCATTAATAATTCTCTTCACATGTTTTGCCCCGATTCATCGGTAAGCAACTTAATTTTGCAATAGACACTCCTCCATGGTATGAGATTGTTGGAAGGCACCCGAGGATTCGGTTAGCCATGGCTTGTGTAAGCAAAGGTTGGGGGAGTGTCATCCTTAAATAAACTAAAGTACATGTGTAAACAAAAGAGAAGAGGGATGATCTACCTTGCTGGTAGAGATAACGTCCTTCATGGGAGCCGCTCTTTGGAGGTCCGTTTGGCAGGGGGTTAGAGTACCCGCTACCAGTCGTTGACAACAACAAACACCTCTCAAAACTTTACTTTTATTCTCTTTATATGATTTCAAAACTGAAAAAGCTCTAGCACATGATTTAATCCCTGCTTCCCTCTGCGAAGGGCCTATCTTTTACTTTATGCTGAGTCAGTAAACCTATTTCCGTCCATCTCAAGCAAGCATTTGAGTTGTTGTGATCAAACTATTATATTGTGATTTGCTTCAGCATGTTTTTACTCTTTCTTGTTTAGTACAAGTTTTACCTGAATGAATATAGCTTTGAAAGTCATCAATGATTAATATGATTGAGTATGCAAGTTTACCATAAGCTTTAACATGAGAGCGCTGCTCAATAGATAAGTATAATCTGTTAACTGTTCTCTGACCAAGAACAAAGTTTGCCATCACCAATTATGATTTCTTATGCACCTTTATTTGTGACTACCTTATACTTGTTTCAAGTTGAGTTGTATGAGGAAGTTGTTTACTACAATGTCTTGTGTGAATGAATATGATGCTTCTTGTCTGTATTTTGTTTATCGACTCTTCACTCCATAAACATGCGGTCCTGTTTACCGAGTTCAGTTTCGCTTGGGGACAAGCGAAGACTAAGCTTGGGGGGAGTTGATACGTCCAATTTGCATCACTAATTTATATCATAATTTGCTGTTATTCATTGATATATTTCATATTGGGACACAATACTTATGTTATTTCATCTATTTTGCATGTTTCATGATTATTTGGAGATCGAGCACCGGAGCCAGGATTCTGCTGGAAAAAGCACCGTCGGGATGCAATATTTCGGAAGATCAACTGTGGAAGGAAGTTTTACCAAAAATCCTATTTTTCCAGATGACGGAGGAAGCCAGAAGGGGGAGCCAGCTGGACCCAAGGTGGGCCCACACCATAGGGTGGCGCGGCCCATGGCCTGGCCGCGCCACCATGTGGTGTGGAGCCCCCTCGGCCTCTTTCGCCTCCTTTTCTTCGCGAAACCCTTCGTCCCGAAGACCTAAGCCACAGAGGAATCCTCACGGAGGGTTACAGCCGCCTCTGCGGGGCGGAGAACGCCAGAGAGAAAAGAGCTCTCCGGCGGGCAGGAATCCGCCGGGGAAATTCCCTCCCGGAGGGGGAAATCGACGCCATCGTCACCGCCATCGAGCTGGACATCATCTCCATCACCATCATCATCATCATCTCCACCATCATCACCGCCATCTCCACCGCTGGACATCGTCACCGCTGTAGCAATTTGGGTTTGATCTTGATTGTTTGATAGGGGAAACTCTCCCGATACTTGATTTCTACTTGTTGTTGATGCTATTGAGTGAAACCATTGAACCAAGGTTTATGTTCAGATTGTTATTCATCATCATATCACCTCTGATCATGTTCCATATGATGTCTCGTGAGTAGTTCGTTTAGTTCTTGAGGACATGGGTGAAGTCTAAATGCTAGTAGTGAATTATGGTTGAGTAATATTCAATGTTATGATATTTAAGTTGTGGTGTTATTCTTCTAGTGGTGTTGTGTGAACGTCGACTACACGACACTTCACCATTTATGGGCCTAGGGGAATGCATCTTGTACTCGTTTGCCAATTGCGGGGTTGCCGGAGTGACAGAAACCTAAACCCCGTTGGTATATCGATGCGGGAGGGATCGCGAGGATCTCGTAGTTTAAGGCTGTGGTTAGATTTATCTTAATTACTTTCTTGTAGTTGCGGATGCTTGCAAGGGGTATAATCACAAGTATGTATTACTCCTAGGAAGGGCGGTACATTAGCATAGGTTCACCCACACAACACTTATCAAAACAATGAAGATTAATCAACTGTATGTAGCGAAAGCACTAGACTAAAACCCCGTGTGTCCTCGAGAACGTTTGGTCATTATAAGTAAACAAACCGGCTTGTCCTTTGTGCTAAAAAGGATTGGGCCACTCGCTGCAATTATTTCTCTCGCATTTTACTTACTCGTACTTTATTCATCCGTTACATCAAAACCCCCCGAATACCTGTCTGTGAGCATTTACAGTGAATCCTTCATCGAAACTGCTTGTCAACACCTTCTGCTCCTCGTTGGGATCGACATTCTTACTTATCGAAGATACTGCGATACACCCCCTATACTTGTGGGTCATCACATGGCGCTTACCCGGAAGAAACCCTCGAAACAAGGGGTGGCGATGCGCCTAGATTGGTTTGTTGTGAACATGATTTTCCTCCTTTCTCAATAACCCTAGGTACATATTTATAGTCCGTAGACTTTCTATCTTGGGAATAAAACTAACCGTGTACGAGCTAAACTCTATCTCTTAATTCTAACAAAATCTACCATAATGTACAAGTACAAGGGCATTCAAGCCCAAATTCTCACACAAGGCCGATTCAGAGACACTTTATATGCATGTCCTCTAAGCCCATCTTCAATCACGACCCATCTCCTGCTCTGGCTAAATTCTGGTGATAACACATGCTCCCCTGGTTTTGGCAATAATAATTCCAAAACCACTCTGTTTTTCCTTCATCGGGTTACGCGTTGCAGAGCAGAACCGCTTCAGTATCCTTCCATCATGATGCCTTGTCTTCTCAACTTCTTCGTACTGCACGGTTGACAGTTTTGGCACCGCATCCTCGGAAACTGCCCGAGCATTGAATCATCTCCCACTATATCCCCTTTTTTAATCTCACCCGAGCAGTTCGCCCCTTCATCCTCTGTTCCGCATTAGCCATTGGAAAAAACCCTCCTCCGCAACCATGGATTCCTCCTCCTCTGCCTCTTCGGGCCTCTCCTTCCAGTCCTCCTCCTCCAGCGAGCCGGCGCCAGAGTACGACCCGATAAGGGCGTACGAGGCCCGCGCCCCCGAGTGGTGGGACGAGAGGGATTGGGACTTCACCGTCTGGTCAGAGGATGAGGAATCCTTGACCGACGGGGAGGACAACCTCCAGTTCCTCGTGGACGGGGAGTTGGAGGAGAAGAGCGACGACGACGCCTTCTCCTGGGACGACTTCTCCTCTTCCGACGAGGAGGAGGAAGCGGAGGATGACTCCTCCTCTGACAAGTACCCGCCGGTGAAGCGCTTTCGCGCCGGGTCGGAGGACGACGACGACGACTACGACGACGAAGAATACGGCCCTGCCGGCGGCTTCAGCAGCAGCGACGAAGACGTCGCCGGCAGCAGCGCCGATAGCGGCGAGGACGGCGACGACGAGGGCAGCGACGGCCCCTAGATTAGGGACTACTAGAATAGGACCAGTAGTAGTACATTAGGCAGTAGATCCTCCTTTTGTGAGCAATCAGCTCTTATTGTAAAAAACCTCCTTTTAATCAATGAAGAAGGCTTCCATGTTTGATTTTCCCGATTATCAAAATAGATCAATGCTCAAAGAGCCGATGGCAACGCATCGGTCTTTTACCAAAAACGCCAGCAAGGCCAGCCTCAGTTACCTATTTAGACAGATCCAAGCGACCATTCCCAAATTCAAACGGTAAACTGATACCTGCTCGCAACAGTTTGTTTCTCTAGAGTCGATGGCTACGCATCGGCTTTTTAGTTCTAAAGTCGATGTCAGTGCATCGGCTGTGCTTTGCATATTTAAAAATTTGTTTTTTAATTACTGGCCGATTTCATGCATCGGCCCCTATATTTCACTGTCCATCATCCCACATACTCGGGAAATATTTCTTGAGATGCTGACCATTGACAGCTACTGGGAACTTCGCACCACTCAGCTCCTCGAGCATGTATACGTTACCCTTTAAAACTTGGTCGACCATGTACGGCCCGTGCCAATTTGGAGACCATTTACCATACACTTTATCCTTAGTCCCCAATGGCAATACAGCTTCCCATACCAGATCACCAACGTGGAACTCCTTTGGTCTCACCTTCTTATTATATGCGCGAGCTACCTTGGCTTTGTTCTCTTTAATTTTCTCAAGCGACCAAAGTCTAAGTTCCGTCGGATCCTCAATGCTATCACTCATCGGGGCTGCATATTCTTCGGTTGTTAAGTCATTCTGAAACGTAACACGTCTCGACCCAGCCGTGATTTCCCAGGGCAACACGGCTTCTTGTCCATAGACCAGATGGTATGGCGAGGTTTTTATCGCTCCATGACATGACATGCGATAAGCCCACAAAGCCTCTGACAATACCTCGTGCCAACGTCTAGGGTGCTCGTCGACTTTCCTCTTAATCAGCTTAATAAGGCTCTGGTTGGACGCTTCAGCTTGCCCATTTGCTTGAGCATAGTATGGAGATGATCGGATCAACTTAATTCCCATGCCCTCGCAGAACTCTCTAAACTCGCGAGAAATGAAAACCGAACCTCCATCTGTCGTGATAGTCTGGGGAATCCCGAATCTATGAATGACATGTTCTTTCACAAAATTGATAACATCGGCCGATGCTACTGACTTCATAGGGACGGCCTCCACCCATTTAGTAAAATAATCTGTGATGGCCAAAATCCACACATGGCCTTTGCTCGATGGAGGATTGATTTTGCCGATCATATCCATGCCCCAACCTCGAAATGGCCAAGGCTTGATGATGGGGTTCATTGCTGATGCAGGTGCCATCTGATTTTTTCCAAACTTATGACATGCTTGACACCCTTTATAGTACTTAAAACAATCCTCAAGCATGGTGGGCCAATAAAACCCCGATCGCCTGATCAGCCATTTCATCTTATGAGCCAATTGGTGAGTTCTATGGGCGCCTTCGTGTACCTCGTGTAAGAGCTGATTTGACTCGGCTGGTCCCAGACACCTGAGAAGTAACCCTTCCAAAGTCCTGTAGAACATGTCATCCCCAATAAGGACGTACTTCATTGCCTTGTACCTTATCCGTTTAGGTGCCCCCCGAGCCGAATCTTTCAAGTAATTGAAGATATCGGCTCTCCGATCATCCGGTTCCAGGAAGCTGTACTCGGACGTCGGCTCCGCCGGCCTACGTCCTTGTAGCCCGACGCCATCCGTGCGAGATCGTTCGCCTCGGTATTCTGCGACCTCGGGATCCAGTTGAAGTTTATGTACCTAAATTGTGTCATCAGCTCACGGCATTGCATCCATAATGGGAAGAGCGACTCGCTCTCACATTTATATTCCTCCGTGAGCTGAGAAATCACCAATTTTGAGTCTCCAAAAAGTTCCACTGCTTCGCCCGGCTTCAATAAGCAACTCCATTCCCTTGCGTATTGCTTCATACTCAGCGACATTGTTGGTGCAAGGGGTAAGTAGCTTGATGGAGAAGGAATAGGTTGCCCCCCGGGGCGACACGAGTAGAATGCCGATGCCGCAACCATCATCACAAGCCGATCCCTCGAAAAACATGGCCCATGCACGTACAGACAATGCTGCTATATCAGTGTTGATTCGTTCAGCAATAAGATCGGCCAACGCCTGTCCCTTGACTGCTTTCGCAGGTTGATACCGGAGATCAAATTCCGATAATGCAAACAACCACTTACCGAGTCGGCCTTTCAATACAGGAGCCGACAGCATATGTTTGATGACGTCTGATTTGCATATGATGACAATTTCTGCTGACAGAAAGATGTGACGAAGCTTGGTGCAGGTAAAAAATAGGCATAGGCACAACTTCTCGATCTCGGGGTACCTAGTCTCTGCATCCAACATCCTTCTGTTGAGGTAGAAAGCGACTCTCTCCAGACCATCATAGACTTGCACCACCACTGAGGCGATGGAAGTGTCAGCTACTGACAGGTAAATATAGAATGGTATGTCCTGCTGGGGTGGAACCAACACAGGTGGCTTCGTTAGATACTCTTTAATCTCGTCGAACGCTCGCTGTTGCTCTGCCCCCTGATACGTCTCCAACGTATCGATAATTTCTTATGTTCAATGCCACATTATTGATGATATCTACATGTTTTATGCATACTTTATGTCATATTTATGCATTTTCCGGCACTAACCTATTAACGAGATGCCGAAGAGCCGCTTGTCTGTTTTCTGCTGTTTTTGGTTTCAGAAATCCTAGTAAGGAAATATTCTCGGAATTGGACGAAATCAACGCCGAGAGGCCTATTTTTGCACGAAGCTTCCAGAAGACCGGAGGACTTACGAAGTGGGGCCACGAGGCGCCGCCACAACAGGGCGGCGCGGCCCAGGTGCTGGCCGCGCGGCCCTGGCGTGTGGGGCCCTCGTGTGGCCCCCTTACCTGCCCTTCCGCCTACATATAGTCTTCGTCGCGAAACCCCCAGTACCGAGAGCCACGATACGGAAAACCTTCCAGAGACGCCGCCGCCGCCAATCCCATCTCGGGGGATTCAGGAGATCGCCTCCGGCACCCCTGCCGGAGAGGGGAATCATCTCCCGGAGGAATCTTCACCGCCATGGTCGCCTCCGGAGTGATGAGTGAGTAGTTCACCCCTGGACTATGGGTCCATAGCAGTAGCTAGATGGTCGTCTTCTCCTTATGTGCTTCATTGTCGGATCTTGTGAGCTGCCTAACATGATCAAGATCATCTATCTGTAATGCTATATGTTGTGTTTGTTGGGATTCGATGGATAGAGAATACTATGTTATGTTGATTATCAATCTATTACCTATGTGTTGTTTATGATCTTGCATGCTCTCCGTTATTAGTAGAGGCTCTGGCCAAGTTTTTACTCTTAACTCCAAGAGGGAGTATTTATGCTCGATAGTGGGTTCATGCCTCCATTAAATCTGGGACAGTGACGTGAAAGTTCTAAGGTTGTGGATGTGTTGTTGCCACTAGGGATAAAACATTGATGCTATGTCCGAGGATGTAGTTATTGATTACATTACGCACCATACTTAATGCAATTGTCTGTTGTTTGCAACTTAATACTTGGAAGGGGTTCGAATGATAACTCGAAGGTGGACTTTTTAGGCATAGATGCATGTCTGGATAGCGGTCTATGTACTTTGTCGTAATGCCCAATTAAATCTCACAATACTCATCATATCATGTATGTGCATGGTCATGCCCTCTCTATTTGTCAATTGCCCAACTGTAATTTGTTCACCCAACATGCTATTTATCTTATGGGAGAGACACCTCTAGTGAACTGTGGACCCCGGTCCATTCTTTTACATCGAATACAATCTATCGCAATACTTGTTCTACTGTTTTCTGCAAACAATCATCATCCACACTATACATCTAATCCTTTGTTACAGCAAGCCGGTGAGATTAACAACCTCACTGTTTCGTTGGGGCAAAGTACTTTGGTTGTGTTGTGCAGGTTCCACGTTGGCGCCGGAATCCCTGGTGTTGCGCCGCACTACACTCCTCCGCCATCAACCTTCAACGTGCTTCTTGGCTCCTCCTGGTTCGATAAACCTTGGTTTCTTTCCGAGGGAAAACTTGCTACTGTACGCATCACACCTTCCTCTTGGGGGTTCCCAACGGATGTGTCGACTGCACGCATCACCCCCCCAGCGAAACTCCTCATCAGCTTTAATTTTTACCAATCCCATGAACGGCTCGATTCGCCCTGACAGGTTAGAGATGAACCTTCTGACGAAGTTAATTTTGCCGATGAGACACTGTAGTTCCTTCTTCGTGGTAGGCGGCTTCATTGTTCGTACTGCCTCCTGACTTTTCAGGCCGATCTCAATTCCGCGTTCATGAACCAAGAAACCCAAGAATTGACCCGCCGTCACACCAAAGGCACACTTCTTTGGATTCATTCTTAGCCCGAATTTTCTAGTTCGGTCCAGGATGCGTCGCAAATCCTCCAAGTGTCCTTCTACTGAGACAGACTTGACTACCACGTCATCAATGTAAATCTCCACCAACTTGCCGATCAGATCATGAAAGATGTAATTAATCGCTCTTTGGTACGTTGCGCCGGCATTTTTCAGTCCAAATGTCATGACTACATATTCAAACAAGCCCACCGAACCTGGTACTCTGAATGCAATCTTGTGTATTCTGGAGCCATAAAAATTTGGTTGTAACCGGCATTGCCATCCATGAAACTTAAAACCTTATGACCAGCAGCTGCATTGATCAGTGTCTCTTCTACCGGCATTGGATACTCATCCTTTGGAGTGGCTCTATTGAGATCCCGAAAATCTATGGCGATGCGCCATCGGCCGTCTTTTTTCTCTACAGGTACGATACTAGAAATCCACTCAGCATACCTGCATGGCTTGATGAACCCGGCGCTCAACATTTTCTCGATCTCTTTCTTGACTTCTTCTAAAATTTCGGCCTTCATTTGTCGTGCTCGCTGCTGGAACGGCCGAAATCCTTTCTTAAGAGGGAGCCGATACTCAATGATGCTCCTGTCTAACCCGGGCATCTCTGTGTAATCCCAGGCAAAACAATCGGGGTATTCTTTCAACAAAGCTATCATCAGGCTCCTCAGATGGGGATCTAACTTCTTGCTGATAAATGTTGGTCGTGGCTT
Organism: Lolium rigidum; assembly: GCF_022539505.1. Taxonomy (NCBI): domain Eukaryota; kingdom Viridiplantae; phylum Streptophyta; class Magnoliopsida; order Poales; family Poaceae; genus Lolium; species Lolium rigidum. Next base: position 224,074,339 of record NC_061509.1, read on the forward strand.
ATGCCCAGGACCAATGTCAATCTCTTCTAGCTCATCAACTGATGTAAACCCATACCCTAGCTTTCCGTCGCCTGCTAGATCGATGCTGAACACAGGCAAAATGTATGGCGAGGATAATTTGGGCCGATTGCTGGAATCGGCCTCCTTTTTGATTGCATTACTCAATGAAGGTTTACAACTTATTTGTGCTCCACTACGGGAGGGAGTCTCCCTACTACGACTACGTGACATGCTTGAAGTGAGATCATTGCTTTTTATTTTTTTGGGCCGATCCTTGCCACGTACGTCCAGTGACTTTGTTGTTGCTACTCTGTCAGGCCGGTGGATAAGACCAGCCTCACCCCATTTTTTGTAGCTTCGATACGCTCACAGCCGTCCAAACTGACTCCAGAGAGCGGCCCTTGGTCTCCCGCGTCCCAAATACTCATGCCAGCTATTGAGATCTCGATCGAGTCATCTGCATGCACGACCTCCACTTCATCTCCATCCCATTGTATCAGGCATTGGTGCATTGTGGATGGAATGCAACAGTTGGCGTGAATCCAATCCCTCCCTAGCAGGACAGCGTACGTGCTTTTGCTGTCCACGATGAAGAATGATGTAGGGATGGTTTTTCGGCCCACGGTTAGATCCACGTTCATAACGCCTTGCGTCTCTGATGTTTGGCCGTTGAAGTCGCTTAGTGATGTCTACGTTCCCCCTCCTTTCCTGTAGACAGTGTTGGGCCCCCAAGTGCAGAGGTTTGTAGAACAGCAGCAAGTTTTCCCTTAAGTGGATCACCCAAGGTTTATCGAACTCAGGGAGGAAGAGGTCAAAGATATCCCTCTCATGCAACCCTGCAACCACAAAGCAAGAAGTCTCTTGTGTCCCCAACACACCTAATAGGTGCACTAGTTCGGCGAAGAGATAGTGAAATACAGGTGGTATAAATAAGTATGAGCGGTAGCAACGGTGCCGGAAAATAGCTTGCTCGGTGTGTAGTTGATGGTGGTAGTATTGCAGCGAGTAATGCCATGATAAAACGAGTAAACAAGCGGTAGTAACTCAGCAGTATTTAGGAACAAGGCCTAGGGATTATACTTTCACTAGTGGACACTCTCAACATTGATCACATAACAGAATAGATAAATGCATACTCTACACTTTTGTTGGATGATGAACACATTGCGTAGGATTACACGAACCCTCAATGCCGGAGTTAACAAGCTCCACAATAATGCTCATGTTTTAGTAACCTTTAGTGTAAGATAGATCAACAGACTAAACCAAGTACTAGCATAGCATGCACACTTGTAACCTTCATGCATATGTAGGAGGAATAGATCACATCAATAATATCATAATGATAATTAACTCCACAATCTACAAGAGATCATGATCATAGCCTACGACAAGAACCACACGGTGCACACACTAATCACCTTTACACACGTGCAGGAGGAATAGAACTACTTTAATAACATCACTAGAGTAGCACATAGATGAATTGTGATACAAAACTCATATGAATCTCAATCATGTAAAGCAGCTCATGAGATCATTGTATTGAAGTACATGGAAGAGAGATGAACCACATAGCTACCGGTACAGCCCCGAGCCTCGATGGAGAACTACTCCCTCCTCATGGGAGCGAGCAGCGGTGATGAAGATGGCGGTGGAGATGGCAGCGGTGTCGATGGAGAAGCCTTCCGGGGGCACTTCCCCACTCCGGCAGGGTGCCGGAACAGAGACTCCTGTCCCCCAGATCTTGGCTTCGCGATGGCGGCGGCTCTGGAAGGTTTTCCGTCTCGTGGTTTTTTCTGTCAGGGTTTTCGATCCAGGGGCTTTATATAGGCGAAGAGGCAGCGCAGGAGGGCTGACAGGGGGGCCAGACTATAGGGCGGCGCGGCCCCCCCTCTGGCCGCGCCAGCCTGTAGTTTGGTGGGCCTGTGGCCCCCCTCTGACTTCTCTGGTGTGTTCTGGATGCTTCCGGGGATTCTAAGATATTTGGCGTTGATTTCGTCCGATTCCGAGAATATTTCGTTACTAGGATTTCTGAAACCAAAAACAGCAGAAAACAGAGACCGGCACTTCGGCATCTTGTTAATAGGTTAGTTCCGGAAAATGCACGAATATGACATAAAGTGTGCATAAAACATGTAGGTATCATCAATAATATGGCATGGAACATAAGAAATTATCGATACGTCGGAGACGTATCAAGCATCCCCAAGCTTAGTTACTGCTCGTCCCGAGCGGGTAAAACGATAACAAAGATAATTTCTGAAGTGACATGCCATCATAAACTTGATCATATTGTAAACATATGTAATGAATGCAGCGATCAAAACAATGGTAATGACATGAGTAAACAAGCTGAATCATAAAGCAAAGACTTTTCATGAATAGCACTTCAAGACAAGCATCAATAAGTCTTGCATAAGAGTTAACTCATAAAGCAATAATTCAAAGTAAAGGTATTGAAGCAACACAAAGGAAGATTAAGTTTCAGCGGTTGCTTTCAACTTGTAACATGTATATCTCATGGATAATTGTCAACATAGAGTAATATAACAAGTGCAATATGCAAGTATGTAGGAATCAATGCACAGTTCACACAAGTGTTTGCTTCTTGAGGTGGAGAGAGATAGGTGAACTGACTCAACATAAAAAGTAAAAGAAGGGTCCTTCAAAGAGGAAAAGCATCGATTGCTATATTTGTGCTAGAGCTTTGGTTTTGAAAACATAAAGAGAGCATAAAAGTAAAGTTTTGAGAGGTGTTTGTTGTTGTCAACGAATGGTAGTGGGCACTCTAACTACCTCATCAACCAGACTTTCAAGAGCGGCTCCCATGAAGGACGTTATCTCTACCAGCAAGGTAGATCATCCCTCTTCTCTTTTGTTTACACATGTATTTTAGATTAGTTTTTCTTTATTTATGGATGACACTCCTCCCAACCTTTTGCTTACACAAGCCATGGCTAACCGAATCCTCGGGTGCCTTCCAACAATCACATACCATGAAGGAGTGTCTATTTGCAAAATTAAGTTGCTTACTGATGAATCGAGCAAAACATGTGAAGAGAATTATTAATGCAAGTTAATTAATCGAGCTGGGAACCCCATTGCCAGCTCTTTTTGCAAAATTATTGGATAAGCGGATGAAGCCACTAGTCCATTGGTGAAAGTTGCCCAACAAGATTGAAAGATAAACACCACATACTTCCTCATGAGCTATAAAACATTGACACAAATCAGAGGTGATAAATTTTGAATTGTTTAAAGGTAGCACTCAAGCAATTTACTTTGGAATGGCGGAGAAATACCATGTAGTAGGTAGGTATGGTGGACACAAATGGCATAGTAGTTGGCTCAAGGATTTTGGATGCATGAGAAGTATTCCCTCTCGATACAAGGCTTAGGCTAGCAAGGTTGTTTGAAACAAATACAAGGATGAACCGGTGCAGCAAAACTCACATAAAAGACATATTGTAAACATTATAAGACTCTACACCGTCTTCCTTGTTGTTCAAAACTCAATACTAGAAATTATCTAGACTTTAGAGAGACCAATTATGCAAACCAAATTTTAGCAAGCTCTATGTATTTCTTCAGTAATAGGTGCAAAGCATATGATGCAAGAGCTTAAACATGAGCACAACAATTGCCAAGTATCACATTATCCAAGACATTATAGCAATTTACTACATGTATCATTTTCCAATTCCAACCATATAACAAATTAACGAAGAGGAAACTTCGCCATGAATATTATGAGCTAAGAACACATGTGTTCATACGAACCAGCGGAGCGTGTCTCTCTCCCACACAAGCATTTATTCAAACAAAAACAAAAACAAGAAACATACAGACGCTCCAAGTAAAGCACATAAGATGTGACCGAATAAAAATATAGTTTCAAGAGAAGGAACCTGATAATTTGTCGATGAAGAAGGGGATGCCTTGGGCATCCCCAAGCTTAGACGCTTGAGTCTTCTTGAAATATGCAGGGGTGAACCACCGGGGCATCCCCAAGCTTAGACTTTTCACTCTTCTTGATCGTAGTATATCATCCTCCTCTCTTGATCCTTGAAAACTTCGTCCACACCAAACTTTAAGCAAACTCATTAGAGGGTTAGTGCATAATCAAAAACTCACATGTTCAGAGGTGACACAATCATTCTTAACACTTCTGGACATTGCTCAAAGCTACTGGAAGGTAATGGAACAAAGAAATCCACCCAACACAGCGAAAGAAGCAATGCGAAATAAAAGGCAGAATCTGTCAAAAACAGAATAGTCCGTAAAGACGAGTTTTAAAATGGCACCAGACTTGCTCAAATGGAAAAACTCAAAACTAATGAAAGTTGCGTACATATCTGAGGATCACTCACGTAAATTGGCATAATTTTCTGAGTTACCTACAGAGAATTAGACCCAGATTCGTGACAGACAGCAATGCTGTTTCTGCGCAGAAATCCAAATCTAGCATCAACTTTACCATAGAGACTTTACTTGGCACAACAAAACTCAAAACTAAGATAAGGAGAGGTTGCTACAGTAGTAAACAACTTCCAAGACACAAATATAAAACAAAGTACTGTAGCAAAATAACACATGGGTTATCTCCCAAGAAGTTCTTTCTTTTTAGCCATTAAGATGGGCTCAGCAGTTTTAATGATGCACTCGCAAGAAATAGTAGTTGAAGCAAAAGAGAGCATCAAGAGGAAAATTCAAAACACATTTAAGTCTAACATGCTTCCTATGCATAGGAATCTTGTAAATAAACAAGTTCATGAAGAGCAAAGTGACAAGCATAGGAAGATAAAACAAGTGTAGCTTCAAAAATTTCAGCACATAGAGAGGTATTTTAGTAACATGAAAATTTCTACAACCATATTTTCCTCTCTCATAATAACTTTCAGTAGCATCATGAGCAAACTCAACAATATAACTATCACATAAAGCATTCTTATCATGAGTCTCATGCATAAAATTATTACTCTCCACATAGGCATAATCAATTTTATTAGTTGTAGTGGGAGCAAATTCAACAAAGTAGCTATCATTATTATTCTCATCAAGTGTAGGAGGCATAGTATAATCACAACAAAATTTACTCTCCATAGTAGGTTGTACCAAAAGACCAATATCATTATAATCATAAATAGGAGGCAAAGTATCATCAAAGAAAATTTTCTCCTCAATGCTTGGGGGACTAAAAATATCATGAAAACCAGCTTCCCCAAGCTTAGAACTTTCTATATTATTATCAACAATGGTGTTCAAAGCGTTCATACTAATATTACTACCAGCATGCAAATAAGATTCCATAGGTTTTTTAATTTTCGCATCAAACAATCCATGTTTTAAATCAGGAAATAGAATAAGAAGCTCATTGTTGTCCATTATGCCAAACTAGTGTAAACAAGAAACAAAAAGATGCAATTGCAGGATCTAAAGGAAATAGCTTCGAGCACAAACACAATGGCGCCGAGAAGAATCTCGTTACACGGAACCGGAGTATGAGTGCCTTTTTACCTTTCCTCCCCGGCAACGGCGCCGAGAAAATAGCTTGATGTCTACGTTCCCCCTCCTTTCCAGTAGACAGTGTTGGGCCCCCAAGAGCGAGAGGTTTGTAGAACAGCGGCAAGTTTTCCCTTAAGTGGATCACCCAAGGTTTATCGAACTCGGGGAGGAAGAGGTCAAAGATATCCCTCTCATGCAACCCTGCAACCACAAAGCAAGAAGTCTCTTGTGTCCCCAACACACCTAATAGGTGCACTAGTTCGGCGAAGAGATAGTGAAATACAGGTGGTATAAATAAGTATGAGCAGGTAGCAACGGTGCCGGAAAATAGCTTGCTGGTGTGTAGTTGATGGTGGTAGTATTGCAGCGAGTAGTAACGCGATAGAAACGAGTAAACAAGCAGTAGTAACTCAGCAGTATTTAGGAACAAGGCCTAGGGATTATACTTTCACTAGTGGACACTCTCAACATTGATCACATAACAGAATAGATAAATGCATACTCTACACTTTTGTTGGATGATGAACACATTGCGTAGGATTACACGAACCCTCAATGCCGGAGTTAACAAGCTCCACAATAATGCTCATGTTTTAGTAACCTTTAGTGTAAGATAGATCAACGAGACTAAACCAAGTACTAGCATAGCATGCACACTTGTAACCTTCATGCATATGTAGGAGGAATAGATCACATCAATAATATCATAATGATAATTAACTCCACAATCTACAAGAGATCATGATCATAGCCTACGACAAGAACCACACGGTGCACACACTAATCACCTTTACACACGTGCAGGAGGAATAGAACTACTTTAATAACATCACTAGAGTAGCACATAGATGAATTGTGATACAAAACTCATATGAATCTCAATCATGTAAAGCAGCTCATGAGATCATTGTATTGAAGTACATGGAAGAGAGATGAACCACATAGCTACCGGTACAGCCCCGAGCCTCGATGGAGAACTACTCCCTCCTCATGGGAGCAGCAGCGGTGATGAAGATGGCGGTGGAGATGGCAGCGATGTCGATGGAGAAGCCTTCCGGGGGCACTTCCCCACTCCGGCAGGGTGCCGGAACAGAGACTCCTGTCCCCCAGATCTTGGCTTCGCGATGGCGGTGGCTCTGGAAGGTTTTCCGTCTCGTGGTTTTTTCTGTCAGGGTTTTCGATCCAGGGGCTTTATATAGGCGAAGAGGCGGCGCAGGAGGGCTGACAGGGGGGCCAGACTATAGGGCGGCGCGGCCCCCCCTCTGGCCGCGCCAGCCTGTAGTTTGGTGGGCTCGTGGCCCCCTCCGACTTCTCTGGTGTGTTCTGGATGCTTCCGGGGATTCTAAGATCTTTGGCGTTGATTTCGTCCGATTCCGAGAATATTTCGTTACTAGGATTTCTGAAACCAAAAACAGCAGAAAACAGGAACTGGCACTTCGTCATCTTGTTAATAGGTTAGTTCCAGAAAATGCACGAATATGACATAAAGTGTGCATAAAACATGTAGGTATCATCAATAATATGGCATGGAACATAAGAAATTATCGATACGTCGGAGACGTATCACTTAGTGTGACGTTGGTTTTGACCAGATCTGCGTTAGAGCGTCCCAAACGCCGTAGCATGGAGTATGGCATTATATTGACTGCCGCTCCCGTGTCAACCAGCATCTTGCCGACAGGCTGCCCATTGATATAACCTTTCAGGTACAGGGCCTTCAAATGTTTGTAGCTCTTCTCTCGTGGCTTTTCAAAGATAACTGGCCGTGGGCCGCAGTCAAACTGCGCTATCGGCACTTCTTCGGTTCTTGGAGGAAAAAACTCCGAGGGAAGTATGAACACCATATTTGTGCTAGCCGATGCCTCCGCATCGGCTTTTACTTGTTTGGGGCGCCATTCTTTCTTCTGTGGACGACTCTCTGCGTCCAAAGTTTGCTGAATTTTCACGGCCAGATCGGGCCGCGCTTTCCTCAACGTGTGCAGGTATTGCGCCTCGGCTTGCTCCAAGCTATGTAGCCGCTGAACCCTACGCTTTTGGGAGTGACTGAGTCCATCAGGGCACCACCTTGGCTGGTGGTATCTATCCTCTTCTTCATCTTCTGACTCCTCAAAATCTTCCTCTTGAGATGACTCAGCTCGTCTGTTCTGAGGTGGGAGAGGCCCTAGACGCTTGAAAACTGAAACCTCACCTGCGTCCTTATTCTGCTGTCTACACTCCGGGCAGTTGCCGATCGTAGGCAATCGGCTCATTCCTGAATCCCAGCAATGCTTAAAGAAAGGACAGTCCCAGTATCTATCCATGTCTTCCTGCTTCCTTGACTTCCCCTTAGCGCGGTGCTCATATCCTTCGTCGTCTCTATCATGCCGACGATATCTTCCATTGTCTGCGTCAGACCGATGATATCTTTCGTCATCTCTGTCGTACCGCCGACGTCGGTCGTACTGACGCTCATATTTGTTAAGGAGATGCGCGGAGAGCGGACGTTGGTACCACACGTTTCTCACCTGTTCCTCGGTGAGGTATCGTTTGTCATCATATCGGGGTCGGTCGTGTGGGCCGGCCTCCTCCTTTTCCTTGCCACGGGAGTGACCGCTTTCTTCTTTATCCTTGCCATGGTGGTATACAGGCCCTGCCATGTTAACATCGAATGAGAAATCTAGCCGACGCCTTGCGGAGTGATTGAGTTCCACCATGTTGACGCCAGGGAACGGGTGTGTGTCTACTTTCATGGCAAACTGCCCAAAGATCAAACGGCCTTGTTCTATCGCCGTTTGGATCTGCCGACGCAACTCTTTGCAGTCATTGGTGATATGGGTGAACGAGTGATGCCACTTGCAGTACGGTCTCCCGTTCATTTCTTGCGCCGTAGGGATCTTATGGCCTTCGGGTAACTTCAGCTGTTTTTCCTTAAGCAATAAATCGAATATATGCTCAGCCTTGCTTACGTCGAAGTCAAACCCTTTTGCAGGCCCTTGTTGTTTCACCCATTTGCAGGTCACGGGAGCTGCCCCCGAGCCAATTCAGCCACGGCTACTTCCTGGTCTTCTGGAGAATCCTCAACTTCTTCTGTCTCGACCAGGCCTACCGGACGCTTGAACTTGTCTTGGTACAATTCTGGGTGGCGCTGCTCATACAATGTTAATTTCTGGACCATGTGCGCCAGTGAACTGTACTCTACTTGGAAAGCCAGATCCTTGATCGGCGTTGCGAGGCCCAATGCTGCCAGATCGACTGCTTCTTTCTCAGTCAAACGAGCCGAATAACATCGGTTCCTGACAGTGCTGAAACGCTGAATGTATTCCGACACCGTTTCTCCCCGCTTCTGCCGCACCTGCGCTAGATCGGCAATGCCAGCCTCGGTAGCTTCTGAGTGATATTGGACAAGAAACTGCTCTTCCAGTTGCTTCCACGTCCGGACTGAGTTTGGTGGCAACGAGGTGTACCACCCAAAGGCTGATCCCGTGAGAGATTGTGCAAAAAACCTTACACGTAACGGGTCTGATGCTGAAATCATGCCCAACTGTGCCAAATATCAGCTCACGTGCTCAATTGAGCTAGACCCTTCTGATCCATTGAATTTTGAGAATTCAGGGAGCCGATATTTGGGTGGCAGCGGGATCAAATCATACTCGTCGGGGTACGGCTTGGAATAGCCGATTGTTTTCCTCTTTGACAGGATGCCGAACTGGTCTCTCAAGATCGTACTGATTTGTTCCATGGTATGAGCTGCAGGGGCTGAGCTTTCATGACTAGTTCCGGTGGCATATTTAGCTAGCCACGCCTGTTTATCGGCATCCGCTCCAGAAATCCCTCCTGCTGCAATCTGGTTCGTGCGCGCCAAGTTATTGCAGTCTGACACGTATGTGCACACGTATCCATGCGGGATTTCTTTGGGTGGCTCATACAGGAATTGGCAATCGCTAGGATCTCCTCCAACCTTGTAGACGACGTAGGCCGGTGAACCCTGTAGCTCTGGAGCTGCAAGCGCGAATGGCAGCGGTGGTCTGGTCTGGAACGGTATTTCTCCTTGGTGAGTCCCTAGGGCAGGTCCTGACGGAGAGTACTGAAGCTTCATGATTTCCTGAACCACGCGGACCGCAATGCGCTCGAAAGCGTTCACCAGGCTCTCAGAATGACGGTGTAGAGAATGAGCCACCATGTAATTAACTTCCTGGCGCAGAGCTCTGGTGCGTTCCTCTGAAGGGGTAGACAGATCTACTTCATCGAGAGCACCTTCGGGTGAGAACCCTTTCCACCTAATGCCATGTGAACGGGTCTTAGTGAAAGAGCCGATGAGATCGGATTTGAAGACGGCTTTAATCTCATCATATTTCTTCTTGTGCTCCTCAGGTAGATCTTCGTACTTGACTGGTTCGTCTGCCATCTGAGCTGCAGATGTTGACGTAGTTGCTGTAGAATGTCCCACCGGGCGTGATAGAATGTGTTGCCTTCCAAAACCCACCGGCGAGCACCGATGAGCAACACGGAGAGCCTGGAGGCTCCCAGGACTGCTGGAGGGCCCTGGTCCCTCGGGCGACGGCCCGCAAAGCTCCGGCACACGTCCTGGCTAATGCGAGGGGGTGCCACCTGACCTATACCTGGTCAGGAAGGTGATAGATTGCTTCAATTAGTTTCCTGCATGGCAAACACGTAAACATTAAATACGAGCCCCGATCGGCTCTTAGGTTACCCTGTGAATCGGCTCAAAGAGCCGATTGACCCATGGTTCACGTTGGATTTACGATAACATGGGGATCCTGCTTAATCAAAACCAAGATAAATCAATCTACGACAGTCTAGGGTTTTCACCGCATAACCGGAACATCCTACACGTAGTTGAGCCTGGCAGATACATAAGATAATAGAAAACTAGTCCTAAAGAGGCCTAAAAACCAACATAAAGTCGATTCCCGGAACAATCCCTCTAGGATCAGCAAACTATACCTTACGCACTACTGGATCGTTCAACCCGTTTGCAAGGCCTAATCATGCGGATATCAAACTAATCCTTGGAGAACAAGGAACAACTATAACAAATCAGATCTACTAAATAAAGATTAAGCACGATGCTGCCCTTACACCCAAGATAGGTGCAAAGGCAGCTAGATATTGAGGGGCAGCATAGCTTAAGCAAGCATATCAGAAAAGTATCTACGTCAGCCCCAAAACATCTACGATAACGGTATTGCTCGCCATCAACAAGGCTTCAGCACGAGCAACACCAACAACGAATAAACTGATACTGCCTAGATCGCAAGATGCGATCTAGGCAGCATGGCGCTTACCCGGAAGAAACCCTCGAAACAAGGGGTGGCGATGCGCCTAGATTGGTTTGTTGTGAACGTGATCGTCCTCCTTTCTCAATAACCCTAGGTACATATTTATAGTCCGTAGACTTTCTATCTTGGGAATAAACCTAACCGTGTACGAGCTAAACTCTATATCTTAATTCTAACAAAATCTACCATAATGTACAAGTACAAGGGCAATCTAGCCCAAATTCTCACACAAGGCCGATTCAGAGACACTTTATATGCATGTCCTCTAAGCCCATCTTCAATCACGGCCCATCTCCTGCTCTGGCTAAATTCTGGTGATAACAAAACCTTAGCAAGTTGTCCTCTGTGTCCCTGGCGTACTCTCGAACCGTAACTTCATGAACGGTGTTTGGATCAATGAACCCGATGTCATAGAGCCTGCCTCTTTTGCATTCGAGCATCTTCATTCTGCATAATATATAGCGTACAAAAAGAATATAGTGAGGATAATTGTTACTGTAAATGTATGAGCTGAGCTACAGACTTAATTACATAAATAAATCACTTACAGGAAGTAGCAACTGATGATAGATTTGTCGAGGGTATCTTGATTGAATAACTGAAATAGTTGTTCAAACTCAAGGTTTATCTCCTCCTTCCCCCGGAAGTAATGCTCATCTCTAACTCCCACCGTTAGGTAGCGATCTGAGTTCCGATAGGCTTGCATGTACCATGCATGCAACCTTCGCATCTGAGCCCCTAGACGCGCGAGCTCGCCAGGTTTGACGAGATCCTTTCCGTATTGATACTTGTTTATGACTTCAGCCGTTGGATAGTAATCTTCGTACTGAACATCTGCTCCAAGATCTCTAGCCGCCCGTTCGATCATCGATGCCGTGTCTGGATCATCATAGGAGTGCACGGCGAAGGGGGGTAGCGATTGATTTTCCTGTTCTCTGAGCTGCGCAATTTTTTCCACTTTTCTCGCTCTAGAGGGCTGTCCAAGAGAACGGTCGTAATCACATGCCAACTCAGCTTTATTTTGTCTCGTCTCGGCAACGTGCTTCATTGTATTCTATGCTATATATACATTTGGCGGAGGCTTCTTCGGCGCAAGAAACGCCTTCAGCTCGGCGACTGCGATTGTGTCGGTTTGCTCATCAGTCCGCTCATATGGTAACAAATCTGGAGTCTTGGACCTCTTCGGAGCTGATGATCTCTTCGGAGCTTTAATACTTGCCGCGGTACTCTTCCTCTTTTGCTGAGGTGGTTGCATACTTGGCGGAGTCTCCTGACGAGGAGGAGGCGACAGAGTATTCTCACGCGGAGGAGACCGCTCACGCGGAGGAGACGGCGGAGGCGGAGGAGACTGCTCACACAGAGGAGAATCATCACGCATAGGAGAATCATCATCACAAAGAGGAGAATCATCACGCGGAGGAGACTGTGGAGGCGGCTGAGAATGAGCTGGAGATGGCTTCGAACCTGGAAACACAGTGTGCTCCTTCTACCCTTGAACGATGGTTCTAAGGGCTTCTCCCAGTTCAGTGATTTCCCCATCTTCACCTGCAGGGTGGTCAAGGAGCAACGACTCATATCCTGCCATCACTTCAGCCATCTTGGACCGGACGGCAATGGTAAGTTCTTGTAGGTAAGACATTGCCGACCGCCGCCTTCATGGATATGTTGACAAAATTTACATGCATCTCACAAGGACGGCTCTCTGTGAGATCATCCACAGGGGGGGGGGGGTAGCGAGGAGGCTCCTTCACCTATTCATCATTATCCTGCTGAGTGGAAGCCACGCTGATTTTCCGGTGTTGAGATTGCTGCGGGTCGATAGCATCGAATAATACAGTGTCTACATGTTGCCCCTGAGATCGCTGGGTTGTAAGTACTTGGATTACTTGGGCAACGGTGGCTTGAAGGGCGCTCACAGAATTCTCTAAGGACGCTATGCGGTGTGCTTCCTTTGCCTTTCTCCTCGCATGGATTTTATTAGGAAATCTCTTCCTTTCCGTGGAAAAGCCATACTTCCATGGAACGGAGCCTTCTGTGCCTCGTGTTCGTCCGCCATGTTCTTGTTCCCAAGGGCACGTGCCAGCTCATCGTTCTCTCTTTCGGGGTGGAACCTCCCCTCCTGCACGTCCCAATGTGCATCTTCAAGGGCTTGAATGGGGTGCTTCAGATGTTCTTTATTATAGATACAATTCCCTGTTTCTGGGTGCAACCTTCTCCCAATCCTGTAGAACCACTCCTTCGACCTTTGGTCCAATCGAATGTCCCTATTTGGATCCCTTTGTTGACCAGTTCCGCCTCAGCTGCCTGCCACTTAGGCCGGTTAGCCCTGTAGCCACCTGGACCCATAATTTGGTGATATTTCTTCAACGCATCATTTGCCTTATTTGTTCCCGACCTTTTCTTAAATTGTTCTGACTCCGTGGTGTACTTCATGAATTCGGCCCAAGGATCTTTTACCTTCTCATACCCTACATTGAAGTCCGGAGTCTACTTTTTCTTGACGAGGCCGTGCAATCTTTTCTTGTGGTGCTTGAATAGTTCGGCCATCTTCTTTAGAGCAAAGTTCTTGACTGCCTCCTCCATCTGTGCCTTTCTATCGACATTCTCCTCTGGAGGTAGGTTGAAATGTGCCACGAGCTTAGTCAAAAGGCTGCGTTTGGCTACATCATCGACATAATGACTTGTTTCAGACTCTCCCTTCGGCTTGTGCCGTTTTGGAACAGTGATCGGGATGCAGTCCCTAACAAGAACTCCGCATTGACTTATGAATAATTTTGCAGCCTTGTCGGGAGCAGTCGGTTTACCACTCTGATCGATTTCGACGATGTCGTACTTAACACCGTCGGCCAACTTTTTGGTTGGGCCTCGCTTCGACTTTACATAAGAGTTGCTCGATCCGGAGGGCTAAAAAATAAATAATTCATCCTCAACACACATATATATACAAATTAGTTAATGCATCTAGTCAGCGGTTTAATTTATATACCTCGGTGATAACTAAGGTTCCATCACCGGAGCCATTATGATCTTCTTTCTCACCGGAGCCATCTTCTCTTCGCTCAATATTCTCCGCTCCCTCACCGGAGTCATTCAAATAAGTTGCGGTGACATCGTCACCGCCATCATCCGGAATACCGCCACCGCCATCATCTAGAGTATCGTCGGCTATGAGGTTAGCCATGAATTCTTCTTGGGCTTCGTTTCTGTGTCCGTCTATGGTTTCTGCAACGACTTGCAAGTTATAGGAACCATCATATGATCACATATATATATATTAATTAAGGATAATGCAGAAAACAGAAATTGGAGTTACATATATAGTTATTAATTAAGGATCGATAATGTAGTGATGAAAACAGATAGTGCATTTACATGCATACATAGCTCGGGTCCATTTTTATTTAACCCTAATACATCACTAGAACCTCTCAACGACGCCGACCGGATCCTGAGCCACGCCGGCTGAACACCCAAAGCCACGAAACAATTACAAGATCATAGCTCACGTGAGATCCCGCATAACTGACCATCCGCTCCTATACATGGTGTCTAACACATGCAGGTAACGACCAACGTGCTCGTCCTCCTCTGTAATGCGTCGAGCTACCACCTCCTGTGGGCCGGCTCCCTCTGAAACGAGCGTGGCCCACGCGACCTCCACCAGAGAAGATTCCGCACGAAGGTGCGCACCCCGGAAGATAACACCTCCTAGTGCCACCCCGACGGAGCCCAGTCCCGGACCCCCCCCCCCATCAACAACATCTGGTCCAGAACGGTCCCAGACCCTCCACGACGCGGCGGGCACGTCATCGTAGCTATGAAAACATAATAATGTGCTAAATAAACTAACTATATATACATACAACTAATATAGTTCTATAACTAATATTTAGTAAGTAATTATTTCTAACTAATACTAATACTAATATTTAGTAAGTAAATTTATTTCTAACTAACAAAATTTACTAACATAAATATTTCTAACACAAATATTTCACTACAATTATTACTAATAATATTTCTAACACAAATATTTCTAACTAACAAATTTCACTAACACAAATATTTCTAACACACATATTTGTAACATAAATATTTCTAGCTAACAAATTTCACTAACACAAATATTTCTAAAATTATTTCTAACTAACAAATTTCACTAACACAAATATTTCGAAAATTATTTCTAACTAAAAATTTTCACTAATAATTTTCACTGACAAATTTCACTAACAACTTCCACTAACAATTCTAATAATTTTCACTAACAATTCTAACTATTTTCAGTATCATTTTTCACTAACAATTCTAAAATTATTTCTAACGAACAATTTTCACTTTTTACTAACTAATATTATAGAGTTCTAACGAACAATTTTCACTAACCCTAACTAAAATTATTTCAAACTAACAAATTAACCCTAAAACAATTAAAATAGTAAAAAATACAAATGCACATGTGTGCCGACCGGTCGGCTGGCCGGAGGAGGAGGGAGAGGAGGCGCTTACCGCCGGAGGAGGTGGCGGCCGAGGGCGTCGGCAGCATGGACGGCGTGGAGGCGGCCGTAGGCGAACGGCGGCCTACGGCGGCCGCGTGGTCGCGCGCGGTAAAAGGGAGGAGCGACCGGGCCGGATGCGCGCGGGATCAAGGGCGGCACGATGGGCGGCAAGGGTGGGCGGCGGCGCGGTGGGCGGCGACAGCGATCGGTGGGCGCGCATAAGTTGGGCAGCCTGGCGGTGTCTGTGGGTTCCTCCGCGCTATTGATCTCCACGCGGAGACGAAGCGGAGCAGTTTATACTGGAGGACCATTTGGTCCCAGTTGGTGGCACGAACTGGGACCAAAAGCCCCCCTTTGGTCCCGGTTCGAACCTGGTCCCGGTTGGTTGGCATGAACCGGGACCAAAGGCAAATTTGGATGTGCCTTTTCAAATAATTTCGTTTTCCGCCTTATTTCAAATCAAAAAATGACATATGATATATTAAAATGTTCAGAAAAAATCTCTATGTAATAAAAGTATAATTTATTCATTATGAATATTTAAATATTTACATTCGTTATGAATATGAATTTGAATAACTTATGAATATGACTTTGAATATGAAGTTGAATCACTTATGAATATGAATTTGAATAACTTATGAATATGAATTTGACTAACTTATGAATTTGAATTTGAATATGAATTAACTTATGAATATGAATATGAATATGTCTAAGACGACTGACAATCTAACCTTTAGTCCCGGCTGGTGGGTGCAACCGGGACTAAGATGGTTTTACAAGCCATGTACCAAACTATCGGCGGGATAAGGACGTGCGGGCAACCATTAGTCCCGGCTGGTGGGTAAGTTTCCCGCCATGACGCCGCGCGGGAATGTTTCCCGCCACGATGCCGCGCGGGAGATTTCCCGCCTACATGCCTCTATAAATAGCTCCTATGTCCCCGTCTCCCACTTCACTCACCGAAACCTAGCCCATTTCACAATGCCCCCAAAGCCGCACCCGTCGCCGGTGGAGGTGGACCCGTAGCTCGCCGAGATAGAGGAGTGGGAGGAGCTGCAGCAGCTGCTGCGGCAGGAGGCGGCAGCCAGGAGGGCAGCAGCGGATGAGGTAGACCCGCAGCTCGCGGAGATAGAGGAGTGGGAGGAGGCGGCGCTAGCGGCTACCATAGAAGCATTTGAGAGGCAGAGTCTTCCAGGAGCTGGACCATCTGCTCTATCCGTTCGATTTGAGCTTCTCCAGAGAAGATGAGACGCTAAAAATGCAAGTGTTCGCAACGCATACCGAAAAAGGGTACCTATGTTGCCGACCATTAATGACTAGTTCGAAGACCAGGAGCAGGGGCACGTGGACGCCCCACACTATCACCTTGAGCATACAAAGATGATACTAACTGGACACCACAATTTATAAGTACTTTTGTAAATTAAGCTTAAGAAACAAACACGGTGTGCACACTCACCTTCACACCGTTGGACAAGGTGTCCCCGAAGATCACATAATAAAACCACTTGAGTAGCACAATAGTTGAAGAATAACATCTACTTATTCAACTAGATTACAAAGCTCATGATTACATAAAGATCATACATGGAGAGATAGATAGACCACATAGCTACCGGTAAAGCCCTCGGTCTCGGGGGAGAACTAATCACTCCTCATCATGGGAGTCAGCAACGGCGATGGAGACTGCGGCGGAGTCGATGGAGATGGCTCCGGGGGCAATTCCCCATCCCGGTAGGGTGCCGGAACAGAGACTTCTGTCCCCCAAATCTTGTCTGCGACGGCGGTAGAGCTACGGAACTTTTCATGGACGGAGGCTGATTGATTTAGGGTTCACATATCGGGAGGCTTCTTATTGGCCGAAGGGCGAGGTCGGTGGAGGCCAGGGGCTCCACACCACCCCTACGCGCGGGCCCGGGCAAGGCCACGCCAAGGCATGGTCTGGCCGCCCTGCGCCTCTTCTTCGTCCCCCCTCTGTACTCTGTCTTCGTTACGGAAAAATATTGACTTCGGCTTTTGTTTCGTCCAATTCCGAGAATATTTCTTGTACAACTTTTCTAAAATATAAAACAGCAGAAAACAGAAAACTGGCATTGTGGCATCTTGTCAATAGCTTAGTTCCGGAAAGTGCATAAAAGTGCCACGAAGTGTAAACAAAACGTATAACAATTGGTGTAAAACAAGCATGGAGCATCAAGAATTATAGATACGTTTGCAACGTATCAGCATCCCCAAGCTTAACTCCAGCTCGTCCTCGATTAGGTAAGTGATAACAAAAATAATTTTTGAGGTGACATGCAGCCAACACAATCTTGATCAAGTTATTGTAAAAACATTGTGAGCTAGGATCAAAGTACTCTAAACATAGACTTGATAGATATAATTCTCACAATAGAACTTAGCAACTATGTTATAACATGAAGATTAACTCAAACAAAGGATCATGAATAATTGTGCATTGA
This sequence comes from Lolium rigidum, assembly GCF_022539505.1. Classification (NCBI taxonomy): domain Eukaryota; kingdom Viridiplantae; phylum Streptophyta; class Magnoliopsida; order Poales; family Poaceae; genus Lolium; species Lolium rigidum. The sequence continues at coordinate 224,092,093 of NC_061509.1, forward strand.
AAGCAACTGTTTGTTTATGAGCATAGAGAAAACATAGCAAAGTGGTACTTATCATGTCCTTTATGAAGTAGCAAAACATAAATGTTAGGACACCTTTAAAGTTCAAAGGGTGACTAGATACAAGTAATCTAAGAACAAGCAATAGCATAATCATGAATCAATTAATAATAAATTTTGGGACTATGCACATCATACTAAGAATGACAACTATGCTCTCTTAACTGGTGCATAAAGAAAAGGTGAAGACTCAACATAAAAGAGAGAATCTTTGCAGATGAAGCAAGATTAAAAAGTTTTATAAACCTTCCAAAAAGTATGGTACTCATTAGCTTTGAACTCTCATTGCCCCTATCATAAGCATCTTGAATGGTTAAAGTTAATGTGAGTGCAAATATGAGCTATATGCTTGACAAATCACAAGTTGAAAATCGCATGCCCCTTGAATACGAGTACCTATACCTCATGCTACTCAATTTAAGTCCCAAATAAGTTCTTGTCATTGTAAGTATACATGTATCATCGAGAACGCCAACGGGGTATCTCTTGCCCCATGATATGGAAGTACTCATGCATAGGAGCAATCCCATGCCGAAATGACAAGACAAACAGACAATGAACATCTTAGTAATCCTTTTATTTACTATGGTTATAGCTATTTATTGCACATGCTTCATAGAATGCTCACTATGGTTCGCTGTAAATTTCCACCATGAATGATGCATGGCTTAAATTGGCAGCCCAGACGTTTCTCTAACATATATACAAACTCCATGGACTTATAAGTTTCCATTTTATTTCGCACAGCTAGGCATTCATAAACAAAAGAACATGATATCAACTAAATAAAAATAAGTGCAATGTTGAAAGCGTTCCCCATGAAAGCATGGTTGTGCCAACTCCCAACTCGCAATTTGCAAACATATAAACTTCATAAGATAGTCACAATGGCTCAAGTTTATTAAGTACAACAAAGTAAATGTGCCATCAAGTTCGTGAGAGCTTTACTAACTAATTTTCTCATGCCAAAGTTTAATTTGGAAGATAAATAAAAACATGATGAACATACTTGGAATAGAAATAATGCTAGTAGGTAGATATGGTGGACACAATTGACAAACTTTGATTTTTAGTGGTTGGATGCACGAGTAGAGTTCATACTCAGTACAAGCAAAGGCTAGCAAAAGACTGGGAGCGACCAACTAAGAGAGCAGTAATGGCCATAATCATGCGTAGAGACAAAACATTATCAATCAAAGAATAAAGTGATATTACAAGTCAAAAGCTAAATAATCATAGAGGCTTTAGTTGACTGGTCTATAGTCATAACATGATATAAGCATGTGCCAAGTCAACCCAATAAAGCATCAGAGGAGAATACCATAATATTATGTTTTGTATGATGGAAACAACACATGATTCTTTCAATAGCACACTATGCACTCTCAGATATTTGAGACAAGTCATGCCACAACAATAAATACTAAGCATATAACAAGAATAACATCCAACATGACATGGCAAAGTCTATGCCACAGTCTAGACAAGCTTCCTTTTGCATCACTATAAGCATAAAACATTTTACTCGTCTGCAACACCAATTAACTTATTTAAAATATCTCTCAGAGATGGAAAACAATATGGACCATAGAGCTAATCATACATAAATATAAAATACTAACAAGCTCTGAACAAAATTTGAGTGAAAGAACAAGAGTTAAATGCCTGGTGGATCAACTACTTCCAAGCGCAGCACAACATTGAGATGAATAGGACCGCCGGCCTCATCGGCCGGCTGAACCGCTGGAACAAGGAGGGCGCCTCCTCTTCTGGGGCTTTCCGGGGCGCACCCTAGAGCACGTCGACAACGACATCTAGAACGGCGCACCGAGGTTGGAGATGTTGTCGTCACCGCCACCATCCCCTACGCCCGCAGCGCGCTGGCAGCCGCGGAGGACGTACTCGTCCTCCTCCAACTCTTCCTCGTCAGGGCCGGCGCGATCGTCGCCTTCTTCGTCGCACCGCGCCACGCCGTACACCGTGCCCAAGCGCGAGGTGAAGGAGGAGCCGGAGTTCGCGACGTCGCCCATCAATCCGAAGCGCGGCGGCAACAGCGTTAGCCGGCAGCAGCACAGGCGCGCCGGCGGCGCCCTCCTCATCCCGAAGCCGGAGGTGAAGGAGGAGCAGGACAACGAGGCAGCCGGGAAGGCGGCGCTGCTGGCGGTGTACGAGCGGCAGCAGCGTCTCATCGCCAGCAGCGACGACCCCGAGGACTGCCCAGGGCTGCACGCGGCGTTCGCGGTGTCGCTGAACGACAAGGACGCCTGGAGGGGCGACCTCGATAGGGTGATCGCCATGTCCATCCGTGACACCGGGAAGCCACTCGTCGACTTCACCAACAACGGCGAGGCTGGACCAAGCGGCGCGATGAAGGACGAGCCCGACGAGCGCGGCAAGCAGTACATCATCGTCGACGACATGTACAACTTTCACCAGTACTACGACGCCTCTGGCCACTGCAAGTACTAGTAGATTAGGGTTTAGTTTAAATTTCATCGAATTTCGTTCGAATCTATGTAATATATAGCAAGTTTGAATGAATTCCCTTAAATTTTAAATATCTGAAATTTTATTTGGGGGACGCGGCTGGGGAGCGACGTTCTCCAAACGCGGCACAAACGAAACACGTCCCCAAACGATAAATTCGGCGCAGTTTGAAGAACGCTTTGGGGAAACGTGGCTGAAGATGATCTTAGATTCAGAAATAATGCGTGAGCTTTTAAGTGGACGGGGTGTACAAGAGACCATGCATATGTACGGGTAAACCAACTTCTTCCGCTTCTGAAGAACAAGTAGAGCGTCATGGAATCTGGATTGCATATGTATCATGCACGCCCGTACTCTGGGTTGACAAAGTTAGCAATTGCTGCTTACGAGAAAATGCTGATGAGAGGGTAGCGCTCTAGTCGGCGGCTCTACCCTTGGCGACTTACAAAATTTTGCTGAGCGTAAGGGCATCTCCAACGGCGCGACGCAAACGGACGCTCAGGTACCGTTTTCGTCTGCCGTGACCGGAAATGTGGTTGACACCACTTCCAGCGGGGCGACGCAAAGTGACCGGATCGTCCGCGGAGACGCAAACCTGGTCCAAATATGCGCCAGGTTTGCGTCTCCGCGGACGCTCGGCGGTCGCGCGGAGCGTCCTCCATTTCTTACCCGGTCCCGCATGTCAGGGACAGCGAAATCGACCGCTTCGATTTGCTTCTTGTTCTCCTTCTTTCCTGCCCTAGTGCGACGCCACCACCCCAACCCCACCCGCCGCCGTCCGGCCGCAGCGCCGCAGTAGTCGTGGTCGGCTCCGTTCTTGCCGCGCGGGAGGGCAGGAGCGTACTCGGGCTTGGCTCCGCCGCGTACCTGCCGACTGTTTTCGGGCGAAACGCTCCCGGTTGCGCCGCCCTTCCGCGTCGCCCACGACCTGTTCGGTCAATTGTGTCGGTAGGTTTCTTACTCGTGTTTTCGGCGCTATCGTGCGCGGCCATTGATCCGCAGTTTGTACCCACGCAAATGGACATGTGGCAGATGTTGGACAAGTTCCGCGCGGAGGTCGTCGACTCTCTTCCGACGAGGAGTCTGATGCGCGTGGTTGACGTATTGTCTTTTCGTTCGACACGCGTTCGTTGGGAACCCCAAGAGGAAGGTGTATTATCAAGTAATATTTTACTCCTAGGATTTTATTAATTACTTTTCTAGAGTAGCAATTCTTTCATTAATTACTCCTAGGATTTTATAAAGTTTATCAGTATTATCAAGTAATATTTCCAATTTAGTTTCAACACTACAATTTTTCTCTATGATTTCCAATTTTTTTATAACATCCTCAAGGGAGGTTTCACTTTTAGTTTCATTAACAGGTGGTGTTCCAAATAAACTCTCAATAATGCAACTAGCTTCTAAAGCGGGAGCACCTAGAAAGTTACCTCCTGCGAGACAATCAAGAACATATCTATTCCAGCTAGAGATACCAACATAAAAATTCCTGAGTAGAATAGTAGTGGAGTGTTTCTTAGTGCACCTATTATGGGCATCACTAATTCTATACCAAGCATCTTTTAAACATTCTCCCCCTTGTTGCTTAAATGAACGAACTTCAACTTCGGGATTACTCATTTTAACGATAGCAAATAAGGCAAACTAGATAAAGTAAATGCAAGTAAACTAATTTTTTTGTGTTTTTGATATAGCAAACAAGACAGTAAATAAAGTAAAGCTAGCAACTAATTTTTTTGTGTTTTGATATAATGCAGCAAACAAAGTAGTAAATAAAATAAAGCAAGACAAAAAACAAAGTAAAGAGATTGAGAAGTGGAGACTCCCTTGCAGCGTGTCTTGATCTCCCGGCAACGGCGCCGAGAAATTTGCTTGATGCGCGTGGTTGACGTATTGTCTTTCGTTCGACACGCGTCCGTTGGGAACCCCAAGAGGAAGGTGTGATGCGCACAGCGGCAAGTTTCCCTCGTAAGAAACCAAGGTTTAATCGGACCGGTAGGAGTCAAGAAGCACGTTGAAGGTTGATGGCGGCGGGATGTAGTGCGGCGCAACACCGGAGATTCCGGCGCCAACGTGGAACCTGCACAACACAACCAAAGTACTTTGCCCCAACGAAACAGTGAGGTTGTCAATCTCACCGGCTTGCTGTAACAAAGGATTAACCGTATTGTGTGGAAGATGATTGTTTGCGAGAGAAAACAGTAAAACTAGTATTGCGGCAGATTTGTATTTCAGTATTAAAGAATGGACCGGGGTCCACAGGTCACTAGAGGTGTCTCTCCCATAAGATAAAAGCATGTTGGGTGAACAAATTACAGTCGGGCAATTGACAAATAGAGAGGGCATAACAATGCACATACATGACATGATAAGTATAGTGAGATTTAATTAGGCATTACGACAAAGTACATAGACCGCCATCCAAGCTGCATCTATGCCTAAAAAGTCCACCTTCAGGGTTATCGTCCGAACCCCTCCGGTATTAAGTTGCAAAGCAACAGACAATTGCATTAAGTATGGTGCGTAATGTAATCAATAACTACATCCTCGAACATAGCATCAATGTTTTATCCCTAGTGGCAACAGCACATCCATAACCTTAGGGGTTCGCTGTCACTCCCCCAGATTCACGGAGACATGAACCCACTATCGAGCATAAATACTCCCTCTTGGAGTTAAAAGTATCAACTTGGCCAGAGCCTCTACTAATAACGGAGAGCATGCAAGATCATAAACAACACATAGGTAATAACTTGATAATTAACATGACATAGTATTCTCTATCCATCGGATCCCGACAAACACAACATATAGAATTACAGATAGATGATCTTGATCATGTTAGGCAGCTCACAAGATCCAACAATGAAGCACAATGAGGAGAAGACAACCATCTAGCTACTGCTATGGACCCATAGTCCAGGGGTGAACTACTCACTCATCACTCCGGAGGCGACCATGGCGGTGTAGAGTCCTCGGGAGATGATTCCCCTCTCCGGCAGGGTGCCGGAGGCGATCTCTGGATCCCCCGAGATGGGATCGGCGGCGGCGGCGTCTCTGGAAGGTTTTCCGTATCGTGGCTCTCGGTACTGGGGGTTTCGTCACGGAGACTTTTTATAGGCGGAAGGGCAGGTCAAGAGGCGGCACGGGGGCCCCACACCACGGGGCCGCGCGGCCAAGGGGGGGGGCGCCGCCCTATAGTGTGGCCCCTCCGTGGCCCCTCTTCGTCTCTCCTTCGGACTTCGGAAGCTTCGTGAGAAAATAGGCCCCCGGGCTTTAATTTCGTCCAATTCCGAGAATATTTCGTTACTAGGATTTACGAAACCAAAAACAGCGAGAAAACAACAAGCGGCACTTCGGCATCTTGTTAATAGGTTAGTTCCGAGAAAATGCACGAATATGACATAAAGTGTGCATAAAACATGTAGGTATCATCAATAATATGGCATAGAACATAAGAAATTATCGATACGTCGGAGACGTATCAAGCATCCCCAAGCTTAGTTCTGCTCGTCCCGAGCGAGGTAAAACGATAACAAAGATAATTTCTGAAGTGATATGCCATCATAACCTTGATCATACTATTTGTAAACATATGTAGTGGATGCAGCGATCATAACAATGGTGATGACATGAGTAAACAAGTGAATCATAAAGCAAAGACTTTTCATGAATAGTACTTCAAGACAAGTATTAATAAGTCTTGCATAAGAGTTAACTCATAAAGCAATAAATCAAAGTAAAGGTATTGAAGCAACACAAAGGAAGATTAAGTTTCAGCGGTTGCTTTCAACTTGTAACATGTATATCTCATGGATAATTATCAACATAGAGTAATATAACAAGTACAATATGCAAATATGTAAGAATCAATGCACAGTTCACACAAGTGTTTGCTTCTTGAGGTGGAGAGAAATAGGTGAGCTGACTCAACATAAAAGTAAAGAGAATGGTCCTTCAAAGAGGAAAGCATCGATTGCTATATTTGTGCTAGAGCTTTTATTTTGAAAACATGAAACAATTTTGTCAACGGTAGTAATAAAGCATATGAGTTATGTACATTATATCTTACAAGTTGCAAGTCTCATGCATAGTATACTAATAGTGCCCGCACCTTGTCCTAATTAACTTGGACTACCGGATCTTTGCAATGCACATGTTTTGACCAAGTGTCACAATGGGGTACCTCCATGCCGCTTCGTACAAAGGTCTAAGGAGAAAGCTCGCATTTTGGATTTCTCGCTTTTGATTATTCTCAACTTAGACATCCATACCGGGACAACATGGACAACGAGATAATGGACTCCTCTTTAATGCATAAGCATGTGGCAACAATTATTATTCTCATATGAGATTGAGGATATATGTCCAAACTGAAACTTCCACCATGAATCATGGCTTTAGTTAGCGGCCCAAAGTTCTTCTCTAACAACATGCATGCTCCAACCATGAAGGTGGTAGATCTCTCTTGCTTCAGACAAGACGGACATGCATAGCAACTCACATGATATCCAACAAAGAATAGTTGATGGCGTCCCCAGAAACATGGTTATCGCTCAACAAGCAACTTAATAAGAGATAAAGTGCATAAGTACATATTCAATACCACAATAGTTTTTAAGCTATTTGTCCCATGAGCTATATATTGCAAAGGTGAATGATGGAATTTTAAAGGTAGCACTCAAGCAATTTACTTTGGAATGGCGGATAAATACCATGTAGTAGGTAGGTATGGTGGACACAAATGGCATAGTGGTTGGCTCAAGGATTTTGGATGCATGAGAAGTATTCCCTCTCGATACAAGGTTTAGGCTAGCAAGGTTATTTGAAACAAACACAAGGATGAATGGTACAGCTAAACTCACATAAAAGACATATGGTAAACATTATAAGACTCCATACCGTCTTCCTTGTTGTTCAAAACTCAATACTAGATGTTATCTAGACTCTAGAGAAACCAAATATGCAAACCAAATTAGCAAGCTCTAAGTATTTCTTCATTAATGGGTGCAAAGTATATGATGCAAGAGCTTAAACATGAGCACAACAATTGCCAAGTATCAAATTATCCAAGACATTTTAGAGTTACTACATGTAGCATTTTCCAATTCCAACCATATAACAATTTAACGAAGAAGAAACTTCGCCATGAATACTATGAGTAGAGCCTAAGGACATATTTGTCCATATGCAACAGCGGAGCGTGTCTCTCTCCCATAAAGTGAATGCTAGGATCCATTTTATTCAAACAAAACAAAAAACAAAAACAAACCGACGCTCCAAGCAAAGTACATAAGATGTGGCCGAATAAAAATATAGTTTCAGGGGAGGAACTGATAATGTTGTCGATCAAGAAGGGGATGCCTTGGGCTTCCCCAAGCTTAAACGCTTGAGTCTTCTTAATATATGCAGGGGTGAACCACCGGGGCATCCCCAAGCTTAGAGCTTTCACTCTCCTTGATCATATTGCATCATACTCCTCTCTTGATCCTTGAAAACTTCCTCCACACCAAACTCGAAACAACTCATTAGAGGGTTAGTGCATGATAAAAATTCACATGTTCAGAGGTGACACAATCATTCTTAACACTTCTGGACATTGCATAAAGCTACTTGGACATTAATGGATCAAAGAAATTCATCCAACATAGCAAAAGAGGCAATGCGAAATAAAAGACAGAATCTGTCAAAACAGAACTGTCCGTAAAGATGGATTTTATTAGGCCACCAGACTTGCTCAAACGAAAATGCTCAAATTGAATGAAAGTTGCGTACATATCTGAGGATCATGCTCGTAAATTGGCGTAATTTTCTGAGCTACCTACAGGGAGATAGACCCAGATTCGTGACAGCAAAGAAATCTGGAACTGCGCAGTAATCCAAATGTAGTACTTATTTTTCTATCAAAGACTTTACTTGGCACAACAAAACTTAAAACTAAGATAAGGAGAGGTTGCTACAGTAGTAAACAACTTCCAAGACATAAATATAAAACAAAAATACTGTAGTAAAAACATGGGTTGTCTCCCATAAGCGCTTTTCTTTAACGCCTTTCAGCTAGGCGCAGAAAGTGTGTATCAAGTGACATCGAGAGACGAAGCATCAACATCATTACCAGCGGTGTTGGGAGTTTTATCAATTTTAGGCCTATAGTAATTCTTTGGTTTAGGCACCTTGGAGACATACATGAATTTTTGCTCCTTACCCACATAAGCTTTCTCATTAAATTTAAGAGAAGAAAAAGTTGAACCCAATTTTCCCATAGCTTCTTCAAGTTTACCAATTCTATGGGTTTGATTATCATGGATAGCACAAGTTTCTAGAGTAGCAATTCTTTCATTAATTCCTCCTAGGATTTTATAAAGTTTATCAGTATTATCAAGTAATATTTCCAATTTAGTTTCAACACTACAATTTTTCTCTATGATTTCCAATTTTTTTATAACATCCTCAAGGGAGGTTTCACTTTTAGTTTCATTAACAGGTGGTGTTCCAAATAAACTCTCAATAATGCAACTAGCTTCTAAAGCGGGAGCACCTAGAAAGTTACCTCCTGCGAGACAATCAAGAACATATCTATTCCAGCTAGAGATACCAACATAAAAATTCCTGAGTAGAATAGTAGTGGAGTGTTTCTTAGTGCACCTATTATGGGCATCACTAATTCTATACCAAGCATCTTTTAAACATTCTCCCCTTGTTGCTTAAATGAACGAACTTCAACTTCGGGATTACTCATTTTAACAATAGCAAATAAGGCAAACTAGATAAAGTAAATGCAAGTAAACTAATTTTTTTGTGTTTTTGATATAGCAAACAAGACAGTAAATAAAGTAAAGCTAGCAACTAATTTTTTTGTGTTTTGATATAATGCAGCAAACAAAGTAGTAAATAAAATAAAGCAAGACAAAAAACAAAGTAAAGAGATTGAGAAGTGGAGACTCCCCTTGCAGCGTGTCTTGATCTCCCCGGCAACGGCGCCAGTAAATTTGCTTGATGCGCGTGGTTGACGTATTGTCTTTCGTTCGACACGCGTCCGTTGGGAACCCCAAGAGGAAGGTGTGATGCGCACAGCGGTAAGTTTCCCTCGGTAAGAAACCAAGGTTTAATCGGACCGAGTAGGAGTCAAGAAGCACGTTGAAGGTTGATGGCGGCGGGATGTAGTGCGGCGCAACACCAGAGATTCCGGCGCCAACGTGGAACCTGCACAACACAACCAAAGTACTTTGCCCCAACGAAACGGTGAGGTTGTCAATCCCACCGGCTTGCTGTAACAAAGGATTAACCGTATTGTGTGGAAGATGATTGTTTGCGAGAGAAAACGGTAAAACTAGTATTGCGAGCAGATTTGTATTTCGGTATTAAAGAATGGACCGGGGTCCACAGTTCACTAGAGGTGTCTCTCCCATAAGATAAAAGCATGTTGGGTGAACAAATTACAGTCGGGCAATTGACAAATAGAGAGGGCATAACAATGCACATACATGACATGATAAGTATAGTGAGATTTAATTGGGCATTACGACAAAGTACATAGACCGCCATCCAACTGCATCTATGCCTAAAAAGTCCACCTTCAGGTTATCGTCCGAACCCCTCCGGTATTAAGTTGCAAAGCAATAGACAATTGCATTAAGTATGGTGCGTAATGTAATCAATAACTACATCCTCGAACATAGCATCAATGTTTTATCCCTAGTGGCAACGGCACATCCATAACCTTAGGGGTTGCTGTCACTCCCCCAGATTCACGGAGACATGAACCCACTATCGAGCATAAATACTCCCTCTTGGAGTTAAAAGTATCAACTTGGCCGAGCCTCTACTAATAACGGAGAGCATGCAAGATCATAAACAACACATAGGTAATAACTTGATAATTAACATGACATAGTATTCTCTATCCATCGGATCCCGACAAACACAACATATAGAATTACGAGATAGATGATCTTGATCATGTTAGGCAGCTCACAAGATCCAACAATGAAGCACAATGAGGAGAAGACAACCATCTAGCTACTGCTATGGACCCATAGTCCGGGGGTGAACTACTCACTCATCACTCCGGAGGCGACCATGGCGGTGTAGAGTCCTCCGGGAGATGATTCCCCTCTCCGGCGGGGTGCCGGAGGCAATCTCTGGATCCCCGAGATGGGATCGGCGGCGGCGGCGTCTCCGGAAGGTTTTCCGTATCGTGGCTCTCGATGCGGGGGTTTCGTCACGGAGACTTTTTATAGGCGGAAGGGCAGGTCAAGAGGCGGCACGGGGGCCCCACACCACGGGGCCGCGCGGCCAAGGGGGGGCGCGCCGCCCTATAGTGTGGCCCCTCCGTGGCCCCTCTTCGTCTCTCCTTCGGACTTCGGAAGCTTCGTGAGAAAATAGGCCCCTGGGCTTTAATTTCGTCCAATTCCGAGAATATTTCGTTACTAGGATTTCTGAAACCAAAAACAGCAGAAAACGACAAGCGGCACTTCGGCATCTTGTTAATAGGTTAGTTCCGGAAAATGCACGAATATGACATAAAGTGTGCATAAAACATGTAGGTATCATCAATAATATGGCATAGAACATAAGAAATTATCGATACGTCGGAGACGTATCAAGCATCCCCAAGCTTAGTTCTGCTCGTCCCGAGCGAGGTAAAACGATAACAAAGATAATTTCTGAAGTGATATGCCATCATAACCTTGATCATACTATTTGTAAACATATGTAGTGGATGCAGCGATCATAACAATGGTGATGACATGAGTAAACAAGTGAATCATAAAGCAAAGACTTTTCATGAATAGTACTTCAAGACAAGTATTAATAAGTCTTGCATAAGAGTTAACTCATAAAGCAATAAATCAAAGTAAAGGTATTGAAGCAACACAAAGGAAGATTAAGTTTCAGCGGTTGCTTTCAACTTGTAACATGTATATCTCATGGATAATTATCAACATAGAGTAATATAACAAGTACAATATGCAAATATGTAAGAATCAATGCACAGTTCACACAAGTGTTTGCTTCTTGAGGTGGAGAGAAATAGGTGAACTGACTCAACATAAAAGTAAAGAGAATGGTCCTTCAAAGAGGAAAGCATCGATTGCTATATTTGTGCTAGAGCTTTTATTTTGAAAACATGAAACAATTTTGTCAACGGTAGTAATAAAGCATATGAGTTATGTACATTATATCTTACAAGTTGCAAGTCTCATGCATAGTATACTAATAGTGCCCGCACCTTGTCCTAATTAACTTGGACTACCGGATCTTTGCAATGCACATGTTTTGACCAAGTGTCACAATGGGGTACCTCCATGCCGCTTGTACAAAGGTCTAAGGAGAAAGCTCGCATTTTGGATTTCTCGCTTTTGATTATTCTCAACTTAGACATCCATACCGGGACAACATGGACAACGAGATAATGGACTCCTCTTTAATGCATAAGCATGTGGCAACAATTATTATTCTCATATGAGATTGAGGATATATGTCCAAAGCTGAAACTTCCACCATGAATCATGGCTTTAGTTAGCGGCCCAAAGTTCTTCTCTAACAACATGCATGCTCCAACCATGAAGGTGGTAGATCTCTCTTGCTTCAGACAAGACGGACATGCATAGCAACTCACATGATATCCAACAAAGAATAGTTGATGGCGTCCCCAGAAACATGGTTATCGCTCAACAAGCAACTTAATAAGAGATAAAGTGCATAAGTACATATTCAATACCACAATAGTTTTTAAGCTATTTGTCCCATGAGCTATATATTGCAAAGGTGAATGATGGAATTTTAAAGGTAGCACTCAAGCAATTTACTTTGGAATGGCGGATAAATACCATGTAGTAGGTAGGTATGGTGGACACAAATGGCATAGTGGTTGGCTCAAGGATTTTGGATGCATGAGAAGTATTCCCTCTCGATACAAGGTTTAGGCTAGCAAGGTTATTTGAAACAAACACAAGGATGAACGGTACAGCTAAACTCACATAAAAGACATATGGTAAACATTATAAGACTCCATACCGTCTTCCTTGTTGTTCAAAACTCAATACTAGATGTTATCTAGACTCTAGAGAAACCAAATATGCAAACCAAATTAGCAAGCTCTAAGTATTTCTTCATTAATGGGTGCAAAGTATATGATGCAAGAGCTTAAACATGAGCACAACAATTGCCAAGTATCAAATTATCCAAGACATTTTAGAGTTACTACATGTAGCATTTTCCAATTCCAACCATATAACAATTTAACGAAGAAGAAACTTCGCCATGAATACTATGAGTAGAGCCTAAGGACATATTTGTCCATATGCAACAGCGGAGCGTGTCTCTCTCCCATAAAGTGAATGCTAGGATCCATTTTATTCAAACAAAACAAAAAACAAAAACAAACCGACGCTCCAAGCAAAGTACATAAGATGTGGCCGAATAAAAATATAGTTTCAGGGGAGGAATCTGATAATGTTGTCGATGAAGAAGGGGATGCCTTGGGCATCCCCAAGCTTAGACGCTTGAGTCTTCTTAATATATGCAGGGGTGAACCACCGGGGCATCCCCAAGCTTAGAGCTTTCACTCTCCTTGATCATATTGCATCATACTCCTCTCTTGATCCTTGAAAACTTCCTCCACACCAAACTCGAAACAACTCATTAGAGGGTTAGTGCATAATAAAAATTCACATGTTCAGAGGTGACACAATCATTCTTAACACTTCTGGACATTGCATAAAGCTACTGGACATTAATGGATCAAAGAAATTCATCCAACATAGCAAAAGAGGCAATGCGAAATAAAAGACAGAATCTGTCAAAGCAGAACAGTCCGTAAAGATGGATTTTATTAGGCCACCAGACTTGCTCAAACGAAAATGCTCAAATTGAATGAAAGTTGCGTACATATCTGAGGATCATGCTCGTAAATTGGCGTAATTTTCTGAGCTACCTACAGGGAGATAGACCCAGATTCGTGACAGACAAAGAAATGCTGGAACTGCGCAGTAATCCAAATGTAGTACTTATTTTTCTATCAAAGACTTTACTTGGCACAACAAAACTTAAAACTAAGATAAGGAGAGGTTGCTACAGTAGTAAACAACTTCCAAGACATAAATATAAAACAAAAATACTGTAGTAAAAACATGGGTTGTCTCCCATAAGCGCTTTTCTTTAACGCCTTTCGGCTAGGCGCGAAAGTGTGTATCAAGTGACATCGAGAGACGAAGCATCAACATCATTACCAGCGGTGTTGGGAGTTTTATCAATTTTAGGCCTATAGTAATTCTTTGGTTTAGGCACCTTGGAGACATACATGAATTTTTGCTCCTTACCCACATAAGCTTTCTCATTAAATTTAAGAGAAGAAAAAGTTGAACCCAATTTTCCCATAGCTTCTTCAAGTTTACCAATTCTATGGGTTTGATTATCATGGATAGCACAAGTTTCTAGAGTAGCAATTCTTTCATTAATTACTCCTAGGATTTTATAAAGTTTATCAGTATTATCAAGTAATATTTCCAATTTAGTTTCAACACTACAATTTTTCTCTATGATTTCCAATTTTTTTATAACATCCTCAAGGGAGGTTTCACTTTTAGTTTCATTAACAGGTGGTGTTCCAAATAAACTCTCAATAATGCAACTAGCTTCTAAAGCGGGAGCACCTAGAAAGTTACCTCCTGCGAGACAATCAAGAACATATCTATTCCAGCTAGAGATACCAACATAAAAATTCCTGAGTAGAATAGTAGTGGAGTGTTTCTTAGTGCACCTATTATGGGCATCACTAATTCTATACCAAGCATCTTTTAAACATTCTCCCCCTTGTTGCTTAAATGAACGAACTTCAACTTCGGGATTACTCATTTTAACGATAGCAAATAAGGCAAACTAGATAAAGTAAATGCAAGTAAACTAATTTTTTTGTGTTTTTGATATAGCAAACAAGACAGTAAATAAAGTAAAGCTAGCAACTAATTTTTTTGTGTTTTGATATAATGCAGCAAACAAAGTAGTAAATAAAATAAAGCAAGACAAAAAACAAAGTAAAGAGATTGAGAAGTGGAGACTCCCCTTGCAGCGTGTCTTGATCTCCCCGGCAACGGCGCCAGAAATTTGCTTGATGCGCGTGGTTGACGTATTGTCTTTTCGTTCGACACGCGTCCGTTGGGAACCCCAAGAGGAAGGTGTGATGCGCACAGCGGCAAGTTTCCCTCGGTAAGAAACCAAGGTTTAATCGGACCGAGTAGGAGTCAAGAAGCACGTTGAAGGTTGATGGCGGCGGGATGTAGTGCGGCGCAACACCGAGATTCCGGCGCCAACGTGGAACCTGCACAACACAACCAAAGTACTTTGCCCCAACGAAACAGTGAGGTTGTCAATCTCACCGGCTTGTCTGTAACAAAGGATTAACCGTATTGTGTGGAAGATGATTGTTTGCGGAGAAAACAGTAATACTAGTATTGCGACAGATTTGTATTTCAGTATTAAAGAATGGACCGGGGTCCACAGTTCACTAGAGGTGTCTCTCCCATAAGATAAAAGCATGTTGGGTGAACAAATTACAGTCGGGCAATTGACAAATAGAGAGGGCATAACAATGCACATACATGACATGATAAGTATAGTGAGATTTAATTGGGCATTACGACAAAGTACATAGACCGCCATCCAAGCTGCATCTATGCCTAAAAAGTCCACCTTCGAGGTTATCGTCCGAACCCCCTCCGGTATTAAGTTGCAAAGCAACGAGACAATTGCATTAAGTATGGTGCGTAATGTAATCAATAACTACATCCTCGAACATAGCATCAATGTTTTATCCCTAGTGGCAACGAGCACATCCATAACCTTAGGGGTTGTCGTCACTCCCCAGATTCACGGAGACATGAACCCACTATCGAGCATAAATACTCCCTCTTGGAGTTAAAAGTATCAACTTGGCCGAGCCTCTACTAATAACGGAGAGCATGCAAGATCATAAACAACACATAGGTAATAACTTGATAATTAACATGACATAGTATTCTCTATCCATCGGATCCCGACAAACACAACATATAGAATTACGAGATAGATGATCTTGATCATGTTAGGCAGCTCACAAGATCCAACAATGAAGCACAATGAGGAGAAGACAACCATCTAGCTACTGCTATGGACCCATAGTCCAGGGGTGAACTACTCACTCATCACTCCGGAGGCGACCATGGCGGTGTAGAGTCCTCCGGGAGATGATTCCCCTCTCCGGCGGGGTGCCGGAGGCGATCTCCTGGATCCCCGAGATGGGATCGGCGGCGGCGGCGTCTCCGGAAGGTTTTCCGTATCGTGGCTCTCGGTGCTGGGGGTTTCGTCACGGAGACTTTTTATAGGCGGAAGGGCAGGTCAAGAGGCGGCACGGGGGCCCCACACCACGGGGCCGCGCGGCCAAGGGGGGGGCGCGCCGCCTTATAGTGTGGCCCCTCCGTGGCCCCTCTTCGTCTCTCCTTCGGACTTCCGGAAGCTTCGTGAGAAAATAGGCCCCCGGGCTTTAATTTCGTCCAATTCCGAGAATATTTCGTTACTAGGATTTACGAAACCAAAAACAGCGAGAAAACAGCAATCGGCACTTCGGCATCTTGTTAATAGGTTAGTTCCAGAAAATGCACGAATATGACATAAAGTGTGCATAAAACATGTAGGTATCATCAATAATATGGCATAGAACATAAGAAATTATCGATACGTCGGAGACGTATCAGAGTCCGATCAGTCGACGCAGACTTTGGCAACTACTGCGGCCTCCATGATCCACGAGTTCACCTCTAACCCGGGGCCGCAACACCGGGGCTCTGTGAAGGGGCGCTCCAAAACTGCCGCGCAACAGAGTGGAAGGGCAGGCCCGCCTCCAAGGACTACTTCCACCTCACCAGTCCGATCTTCCCGGAAAAAAATGTTTCGGCGCCGATACAGGATGTCAAGGGACCTGTTCTTGGTCATTCTACGGGGCGTCAGAAACTACGACCCCTACTTCCAATGCAGGCGCGATGCAACAGGTGCGTTAGGCTTCACCTCCTACCAAAAATGCTCCGCGGCTATTCGCATGCTCTCATACGGAATGGTTGCGGATATATTCGATGAGTATCTTCGAAAGTTCGAATGGGTGAGAGCACCTGTCTTGAGCCCATGTATAGGTTTTGCCGAGCCGTGATTGCCGTGTTCGGAGAGTATTACTGTAGGGAGCCAACTGTTGAGGATACAAGGCGGCTCCTGTCTATCAACGAGTCTAGAGGCTTCCCAGGAATGATTGCCAGCATAGATTGCATGCACTGGCAGTGGAAAAACTGTCCATTTGGATGGCAGGGTGCGTACATCGGGCATGAGAAGGGAAAAACTGTCATTCTTGAAGCTGTCATATCTCAAGATTTATGGATTTGGCATTCATTCTTTGGCATGGCCGGTTCCAACAATGATATCAATGTGTTGCATCGATCACCGGTTTTCAACCGGCTCATGCAAGGCAAAGCTCCCCGAGTGAGCTATGAGATCAATGAAAATGCATATGACAAGCCATATTATCTTGCTGATGGTATCTACCCTGACTGGGCCACATTGGTGAAGACTGTCCGTATTCCAAACTCCGAGAAGACGAGGAGGTTTGACAAGATGCAAGAGGCTTGCAGGAAAGATGTGGAGCGCGGATTTGGTGTACTCCAAGCTCGGTGGGCAATTGTCCGTCACCCGGCAAGAACATGGTCGCTGAAGACCATGCATGAGGTGATGACATGCTGCGTGATCATGCACAACATGATCGTTGAGAACGAGCGTCCTGATGGCCGCAATGAGAACCACTGGGATTTCCAAGGTGAGCTGGTTGCGCCACTTCCTGGAGCTTCATCTTGGCAGGACTATCTACATAGGAATGTAGAAGTCACTGACGAGAACGTCTCCAAACAGCTGCAAACGGATCTGATTAAGCATCAGTGGACATTGGCTGGCCATGAAGATCACGCCTAGAGAAATACTATCTTATTTTCATGTCAACTTTTAAAAATTTAAATGTAATAACTATGACTTTGTTGATTTCCTTATTTTGTTGTTTGGAAACTTCATAAATTGATGCAAACGCGGAAATGCGTCGGCCCGCTGGAGCCACCCCTAGGTGCAAACGGATGCGCGGACAAAAACGGTCTGTCGAGCGTCAGCCGCGCGACGAAAACGGACATTTCGGATGTCCGAAATGCGTCGCGCCGCTGGAGATGCCCTAAGACTACCATATATAATTTCTAGAACGTCGGTGAACATAGTGTCCCAAACATAATAGAACAAGGGGTAGTGCTCTGGTGCTCGGCGCTACCATATCGACCACTCGGTCTGGAAGTACCGCCCCAGAGCGCCCCGAAGCACGACGCTATGATGGAGATGGTAGCCCCCGAGTCAGGTGGTAAGGACCTGCTGGGTTAGTTTTATAAATAGTTTCGGAAAAGATTATTTTGTGCTGAAGTTTGGTAAAAGTGTTACTAGTTTTATCGAATTTTTGATCTAGTTAGGACTCCTTTGATTCATAGGAATATATGATAGAAAGCATAGTAATAGGGAAATCATAGGATTGGAGTGGCATATACTACTACTTAAATCTTATGAGAAGATGAAGTGTGTTTGATTGTAGCAAAAAAAAAAATTATAAGGTAGGACCTAATATTTTTTTTTATAGAATTTGCAGTACAAAATTTCTATATAATTAGTATCTATAAGATATAGAAACCAAATCCTATGCAAATCCTACATACAAATTAAAGAGAGCCCTTATTAGCCACCAGTCAGCAGTCTGTTCACTGTGCTGAGTGCAGCTCAGCTCTGGTTGGGGAAACGCTGTCGACGCCATGCATGCAGGGAATAGCAGCCTTGCAGAGCACGCAGAGCGCGCGAGAGGTGCTCCGCCCTCCGAGCGTCCGTTGCCGCAGCGCAGCGGTCCACCCGTCTGACCGTCTGAGTCGCTCGCGACGGCACCACCGCGTGCTCCCTCCCCACAGGAGCAGCAGCGGCATGGCCGCAATACTGATCCAGGGGAGGTGTGCGACACGTTCGTGGGTGAATTAACTAGTCGAATCCAGCACGCGTGCGCACTCAAGGTCTCAAGCTCGCACCCGCGCCTCGTCGCTGTACGTCAGGTGGCGTCGACGACTGTTGTAGATGGAGGAGCGGCCCTGCCGCGTGGTGTCGCGCGTGGACGTGCAGAGGATTCGCCAAACTTCATGCGCCGTATGCATTGCATTTGCGCAGATCGATCAGGAGGGAGAGCCCGCCACCAGCACTCCAGCAGTACTCTTCTGCACTGGCCGCAGTGTATGCGTGGGGATCTGACCAGGGCTGCATTGTATGGCTCGAGATTCGTTATTCGATTCGAGATCAGCTCAAAAGGGAATGAGTAGCTTGATTGGAAAATAAGCTGAACTTGAGTCAACACTAGCTCGCTCGATGGTTTGAAATATATAAAAAATACGGATTTGCTATGTCTCAGGTGACTGAGAAAACCTTATGTCTCAGTCGATTTTTTCCGCCGTTGGATCCTGCTATGTCTCAGGTGTTCCTTTGTTTGGGTTGTCCGTTAAGCAATATCGGCCTGTTGGGCCTTGTCTGCCTGTCTGGGCCTGTGTTTTTTTTTTGTCGGCGTTCATTTTCAATGGAGAAACATTCGCCTTCCGCGAGATAGGCATTCCCCTTCCGCGCTCAAGGCGGTCGGCGAGCTCGCCGTCGCCGTCGCCTCCCCATTGCCGTCGCCTTCCCCGTCGCCTTCCCCGTCGCCGTCGCCTTCCCCGTCGCCGACGCCTTCCCCGTCTAGCCGAATCAGGTACGCTGTCGTATGCACGGATGTGTCGCCGAGCTTTGCATCGATTTGCTTCTCCGCGTGTTAGGGATTCCGATTCGACCGCGCGTTTGAATTCTCTAGACATTTTGACTGTGTGGATGCTCCATAACATGATGATTTGAGCCTAGTTGTGAAGCATAGGAGATCTGAGATTGGGGGCGATTTTGTTTGTGCCATTTGTCCCATTCTGTCCTCCATACGAGCGATTTGTGGAGTCGTGAGTGACTGTTTGCTGTTTGACTGTGTGGGATTCCTCACTACTTCTCCATCATGAAAATTTGATACCAAAATTTGATTGTCTTATGTCTCCGTTTGTGCATTTTTGCTCTTGTCATTTTTGTTTTGTGTACCATTGCTTATTTTTTAGCCAGCTTAGCATGCTATAAGAGTATGGTTTTTGTGATGTGCCTCAGTAACCTTGATTTTGTTTTGTCATATATTATGTGACCAATTTTGTTTGTCTCTTGAGAAGTTGGTACACAACATGTCACTAGAGTCACATATAGACTCAAAATATAAGATCCACTTACTGCAATGTTACTTGTCCTGTAATGTAGAATTACTTTGGTGAGCTTTGACTTGTTAATATTATGCTCAAGTTATCAACGTTTGTTGTTACGGCCTTTGAACAAGCTGGCACTGTTTAAATGTTATGATTGTGCTTGTTCTCGCATTTGAATGATAAAGTAATATGGTAGAATTAAGATGTGTTATTGATGTTCAGTTCATCCTGTGCATTTTTTTTTCCTTTTCTTTCTGTTACTGTTAGTGTTTCACTGCTGGGGGAAATGGCACCTGAAAGTTTTGTGTCTTTTAGAATTGCTACATCTTGAATTCAGATAGTATAGAAAGTGATTTCTGGAGTACTGATCAGAGCCAGAGTCCGTGATTTCTTATTCTAATTATACGGTGATAATTCTATCCATGACTGGTTGCGCTTAAGATCCAGAGTGTTGCACTCCATGTTTGCTATATTCTTTTGGATACGTGAGCGTGACTGATTCAACTTGATTATTCCAAGAAGATTTATATAAGATCCACTTACTGCATGTGGGTTGTTAACTGTGATGTCTAGTCGTTTCAGACATTCAGACCATCTTCAGTAGATCTCTGATAGGTTTTGTTTGTTGATCTGTCAAATTTGACTTCTCCTATTCATTTGATCCTTTGGATGTTTGTTGCAACATATAGACTCTTTTGTCTTTCATGACCGATATCTACCTGATTCCTCATGACATAGATCTTTTGTTTTTGTATTTTTCTTTTTTAATTACCATGTGGTTTACTGATCCAGAAAAGTATGTAGAAGACCTTATTTTGTGTTTGTATTTTTGAATTGGACTAGAAAAATGGAAAAAGCTACAGAGCAAGGGATTTCTATGATCAATCAGAATGACACACATCTTGTGCAGAGAAATCGTAACTCTGATAGTAGCGATGAGGTAAGAATTTTTTTATAACTATGCTTATTATTTACTTTATTTGTTTCTGCCATTCATTTTTTTTTGCAATTGGTTTTGTTCATGCAATTTATACTTTCTCTGAACTTCTTAGGATGGATGTGACTCTGAAGAAGAAATAATTGTACTTGAGGCTGTGAGTTCAATTGTAAGATTAGTCCACTTTTGGTTTTTATAATTTTTATTGTTCATCTATTGGTCAAAGTATATATATGAACAGAATAACCTTATTCGTGTTAATATAACCTTGTTCAGATAAAAAGAAGTCTAAAACGAAAGCGCAGACCTAGTAATATTCACAAGCAGAAAAGGATGGCGAGTTGTCAATCTGTGCTTATTTTATTTTCTAATATTTTGCAGTTTATTTTCTTTTTTTTTGATTTTCTGTTTATGATCTGTACCATGCAACTCATAGGTTTTTTGTTTTTTTTTAATATATTAGAAAATTGTTCGAGATAGAAGACAAGGAAGACAAGTTGTTGACAAAGATGTTTTCAGCAAAAAGCAGATATAATGTGACTTCACTGGTTCAGATAATGCAAGATTTTGATGAAAACCAGAAGGGGTATCTAAGAGAAATAGATTTTGGAGCCATACTTGATCTCACCAGCTGTTCCATGGTCCTTTGTTCAATGGCTAGCTGATCATGTTGATATAAAGAAAGAAGGATTTGCTTTTCAGCAGAAATTTATTCCAATCAGTCCAGAATCATTTGGTCATGTCCTTGGTGTTCCAGCCATAGGTATTCCTGTCCCTCAAGAATCCAAGTTCACGACAGCTGAATTCCTCCAGTTATTTGGATTATCAGAAATGCCAACCATCAAATTCTTTCGCGATAAGATAAAAAAGGGCCAAGAGGAGGTTGAGTTCATAAGGTGCTTCATGATTGTAGCCCTTTCATCTTTCTACTGTCCAACTTCAAGTACAAAGCCGAGCACAGCTTATCTTGCAGCCCTTATGGATGTTGAGAACATCAAGACTTACAATTGGGCAAAATACTTTCAAGAGTGGAATTTATGGTATATCAAGAAATACCAGAACTCATCATCAACCTTAGCTGTATGCAACTTCTATATCGCGGTGAGCCTCTCAGATGTTCTATATGTACTATTTTTTATCTTAATTCGTTTATTTCTAGTTTTTCATTTCAAGTATAACATTTGTAAATCTGCCTACATCAGGTGCGATATCTTGATTTTCTAGAATTTGGATCTGTCCAAATTCAATCTTCTCTGCCAAGAATATCAGTGTGGAAAGGAGATATGATTAAAGAATACATCAAGTGGGACATGGATGAGGACAACTTTTATGGCAAGCTGCAAGTAAGTATAATATCAATTCATATGTATTCATCAAACAACAAGGAATGAGATGATTTTTGTTTGAGTTACTGCTTGCTTATCAATTTCTTATCAATTTAAATGTATTTCTGGTATATATGTAAGAGAAATTAATCTGTCATTACCTTTTCTTTTCTTGAAAAAGATCAATGATATTAAGGATACATGTTATGGACACGCTTCCAGTGGGTTCAGTGCTGCTCCCAGTGGGTTCTCTATCGAGCATTTTAGATTGTCTCTTGATTCTTTTCAACAGTCCACTTTGGGTGATAAGGTTAGTCTTTTCCCCCTCTTTTTTAATAGTTACAACACAGTGCCTTTCTCTGAAATAATTTAATTACTTGATTGTTTTCGTGCACTTACATTTATTTCTGGTGTCTATTTCAAGCAGGTAAAAACCAGTATCTCCTCATTGTTTGAGGACTTTGCTCAAAATGAAACACACTCAAATTGTTCCAAAGTTCAAGATCTGCTGATTAATGTACTAAAATGCCTGGTAGAGAATAAATGCATATGTTCACAAAGCACAGAAAAGTTGAATTGTTCTTCCCAAGATGAAAACATATCAGTTGGTACTAATATGGAGTCTGGGGACACTTTGAAACTGCCCTCAACTGATACAAGCAAAAACCAGGAAGGAAACCAAGGTTGGTTTTGTCAATAAAAGACACAGAGCTACCACATTTCAGCTAATTTAAGCCTAAACCTTTTTCTTTTCTCTGTTTTTTCATGATTACAGGCAACTCAGTTAGATGTTCTGGCAGCCAACAGTCTAATAATTCAGCAAATGCAACTAATTTGGTTCACGAAGAAAAATTACCAGAGACCAAGCAACTTCAAAAAGATCCAATGATTGCAACAACAGATCAGGTTAGTTATCTTTCTATACCACTATCTGTATATTTCTCAAATATTTCTTCATTCTAATAGCTTTTTTTAATATGTTATCCTTCTTCTAAATAAATGAATACAGATAATTTCACGACTTGTAGAGCCTGGAAATATTGACAAAATTCATGTTGAACCTTTGCTCGATGTCAATAATGCATTGTTTAAGCTACAAATAAAAGACCCAGTGCTACCACATCAAACCAGAAAGGTTGGAAGAACATATGTGTTTATTTTCTTTCTGAATAATTCTTTTATGTTCATATCTCATGTTTATTTTTTCTTTATTATCTCAAGGATGAAAGCAAAGAAAAAATTGTTGCTGAACAATCATATGGTAATAGCGCTAGCTTAGACCACATGTTGAACAATGGAAAAGATGCTGTAGGTTTGAATTGTGATGCCCACACACCCAGAGGTACTTTTTGATGTGCCAAACCTTCTATTTTTTCCGCCATGCTTTATTTCTTTTCACTACTCTTAGAACTAGCAATAACTTCTATATTTTTACATTTCTTTTATCCAGTTCATACAGATCATGACTTATCGCACAAGAAGGACAAAGCGGAAGAAGCTGTCAACTCAGAATTTACCACTCCACACAAACTTCATGCAATGTTTTCAGGAATCAATAACATGGGTAAGAGATATTTTTTGTGTTTCAGTTTTGCTAATATTATATACTTGGTTTGAATTTGACCACATTTATCCCAAATAATTCTATCTAACTATTTCATTTTATGTTTTATAAGAAGGAAAAGAAAATTCAGCAACATTGATAGACAATTCATCTGGTCGCAAGAGCAGTTCCATACAATGTGGTCAGAGAACACATAACTATGAAGCCTGATTATTGTCGAGCGTAAACATAAACAACAAGTTATCTGCAACCAACAACAATCTAGAATTAAGTTCTGAGTCAAGAATTCAAAGTTACTCGAGTCATGATTATGATGGTTTTGAGAATATCGGCATTGATGATTTTGAGGTATGTTATTTTTTCTTTCCATTTTTGGTTCTGTTTTGCCAATGCAGTGTATACTTCCTCTTTCTTTTTTTACTGAAGTAAAGTGTAACTAAAACAAATGAAATGTGTAACTACTGTCTAGTTTAATTTATTTTTACAATCTGCTCAACAAATGTGACATTCAAACCAACTTTTGCATATTTCTTCGATAAACATGCAACTTCTATCTAGTTACACAAATCGTTGACATACATGCAACTTCTATCTGGTTACACAAATCGTTGACAAATCATTTTTTCAATTGATGTCTACTTGCACCTTTCATCGAGATACGTGCAACTCAACCCGGGTTGCACGTATCTCAAAGAAGCACGGGGGTTGAGTTGCACGTTTCGTCGAGATACATGCAACTCAGCCTGGGTTTGCATGTTTTCTCAAATATGTGCAAGTACTACCTACATTAACAAATGACATGTTTTTATCTTTGGGTTACACCTTTCATCGAGATACATGCAACTCAACTCGGGTTGCATATTTCTCGAAAAAATACGGGGTTGAGTTGCACCTTTCGTCAAGGTACGTGCAACTCAACTTGGGTTGCAACTTTTGACTTATTGTTGTTGTTGTTGTTGTTTGCAAGTCATGTCCACTTGCACATTTCTTCAAGAAATATGCAACCAATCACGGTTTCACTTTTGCACTTTTCTTCATTATTCTTTTGTTATTATATATGTGTTACACCTTTCATCGAGATATGTGCAACTCAACCCCAGGTTGCACGTTTCTCAAAGAAATACGGGGGTTGAGGTGCACCTTTAGTCAAGATATGTGCAACTCAACCCCGGGTTACATGTTTCTCAAAGAAATATGAAACTAAACGTGGAGGTGGGGGTGGGTGGGTTGGGATTGTCCTATCTATTTTTTGGATTGTTGTTTGTGCACTTGCACATTTATTTAAGAAATATGCATCTAATCTCTTTTTCTTCATTTTTGTTGTGGTTTGCAAGTTACACCTTTCGTCGAGAAATATGTGGTTGCACGTTTCTCGAATAAACGTGCAACCCAATAAGAATTGCACATTTTTGAGATGCAATTTTCTTCGAAAGGAATGCAACTCAAATATGTGTTGTACAATTGTTGTAAACATGAGTTTTTGCACTTTGACTTGTTTGTCTTATCTTTTTTTGGATTGTTTGTTGTGCACTTGCATATTTCTTCAAGAAATATGCAACTAATCACGGGTTCGCTTTTGGACTTTTTCTTCAATGTTGTTGTGGTTTGCAAGTTACACCTTTTCGTCAAGAAAATATGTGGATGTAGTGTCTATCTTGGGTTACACCATTCATCGAGGTACATGCAACTCAACCCCGGGTTGCACGTTTCTCGAAGAAATGTGCAACCCGATAAGAGTTGCACATATTTGAGTTGCAAATTTCTTCAAGAAGCATGCAACTCAAATATGGTTTTTAAATTTGTTGTGAACATGAGTTTTTGCACTTTGACTTGCTTGTCCTATCTATTTTTTGGATTGTTGTGCACTTGCATATTTCTTCAAGAAATATGCAACTAATCACGGGTTCGCTTTGAACTTTTTCTTCAATGTTGTTTTGGTTTACAAGTTACACCTTTTCGTCAAGAAAATATGTGGATGTAGTGTCTATCTTGGGTTACACCTTTCATCGAGGTACATGCAACTCAACCCCGGGTTGCACGTTTCTCGAAGAAATGTGCAACCCGATAAGAGTTGCACATATTTGAGTTGCAAATTTCTTCAAGAAGCATGCACCTCAAATATGGTTTTTTTACATTTGTTGTGAACATGAGTTTTTGCACTTTGACTTGCTTGTCCTATCTATTTTTTGGATTGTTGTGCACTTGCATATTTCTTCAAGAAATATGCAACTAATCACGGGTTCGCTTTGAACTTTTTCTTCAATGTTGTTTTGGTTTACAAGTTACACCTTTTCTTCAAGAAAAAATGTGGATGTAGTGTCTATCTTGGGTTACACCTTTCATCGAGGTACATGCAACTCAACCCGGGTTGCACGTTTCTCGAAGAAATGTGCAACCCGATAAGAGTTGCACATATTTGAGTTGCAAATTTTTTCAAGAAGCATGCAACTCAAATATGGTTTCTACATTTGTTGTGAACATGAGTTTTTGCACTTTGACTTGCTTGTCCTATCTATTTTTTGGATTGTTGTGCACTTGCATATTTCTTCAAGAAATATGCAACTAATCACGGGTTCACTTGAACTTTTTCTTTCAATGTTGTTGTGGTTTACTAGTTACACCTTTTCATCGAGAAATATGTGGATGTAGTGTCTATCTTGGTTTACACCTTTCATCGAGGTACATGCAACTCAACCCCGGGTTGAACGTTTCTCGAAGAAACGTGCAACCCAATAAGAGTTGCACATATTTGAGTTGCAAATTTTTTCAAGAAGCATGCAACTCAAATATGGTTTCTACATTTGTTGTGAACATGTGTTTTTGCACTTTGACTTGCTTGTCCTATCTATTTTTTGGATTGTTGTGCACTTGCATATTTCTTCAAGAAATATGCAACTAATCACGGGTTCACTTGAACTTTTTCTTTCAATGTTGTTGTGGTTTACTAGTTACACCTTTTCGTCGAGAAATATGTGGATGTAGTGTCTATCTTGGGTTACACCTTTCATCGAGGTACATGCAACTCAACCCCGGGTTGCGCGTTTCTCGAAGAAACGTGCAACCCGATAAGAGTTGCACATATTTGAGTTGCAAATTTCTTCAAGAAGCATGCAACTCAAATATGGTTTCTACATTTGTTGTGAACATGAGTTTTGCGGTTCGACTTTGCTTGGTGTGTGTGCTTTCACATTTTTTTTCACATATGGTAATCTGAACTATCTATTTCTGCATAATAGATTGATGATGGTAGACCATCATTATCATTCAGGGAAAGTTGGCTTGCAAGTCCAAGAGGACAGGTGATTTGTTTTTCTAAAATTTTGTTTTTAATACAATCAAGTATGATTTTCTTTTCTCTCTGTATCACACTCACATAACATGGATTGGTTTTTTTTAGGTGCTTAGACATGAATATATGAGAAAGTTAGCACAAAGGCAGTCTGTAAGTATTAATGAAGAAGGATTCCAACATCCTCAATCCACTTTCCATGCTGTTCATGTACCTTCTGCTCGAAAGGTTGATTCATTTGGAACAAGAACATCTCCACAAAGGACAAATTCAGTTCCCAGCCCCAAATCACCTGCAAGAAACGGAGGAAATGACATAATATCAATAGTATGTGTGCATATAACAAATTCTCTGTTTATCTTAATTTTTATATATATGGTGTATCTTAAGTTTGTAATATATGCATCTATAGATATTATGCTAAATTTGGGTTTCATATATTTTTTAACTCTGCATGGCTATCTTCCTTTAGAATTAACATTTATAGATATTTATGCTGTACTAATGTTGATTTTTTCAAAAACCAAAGCTCGCAAGAATCTCGAGAGGTTGTTTTTCTGAAGGAAATCAGAGGCAGCGAAATTGACAACTCGCATGACAGTTATGATGATGTTTACATTGGAAAATATCGGCCAAGCCCAGTCCGGAGGCATACATCTGAGGCCATTGATGCAATGTATGACAACGACAACCTATCTAACCAGAAATCCCAAGCAAGCTCCTCATCAATATTGCCACCAAGGCGTATAGTAATGCCAAGCAGATATGTTTCATCTCCTTACGATGAAAACATATCGAGTTATGAACAAGATCAAGATGAAAAAAAGCACTATCAAGCAATTATCCGTCTCGCAAATATGGATGGTTACAAGCAGTAAGTAGAGACCAATATAACATTTCTGTCTTTTTTTCACATATTATTTAGTTGTTGAACATTCTTATTTTCCTTACATGTTTTTCTTATACTATCTAAAACAATAAGATGGCTATACAAATTGGTAACTATAAAGTCAGTCTAGAAAATTTTGGGAATTCTTTCAAACCAGGAGGAACTGTTGAAGCTTGGGTCATAAACTTGTATTGTCGTATCCTATTCTTGTCTAACCACCCAAAGTCCTCAAACAGACACACATTCTTCCATACATCAAGTGTAAGTTATTTCTCTCTATATATTTAATTTATGTCCTCTTTAATAGTTACTGCATAACAATCTAATTTATCTTCTATATAGTACTTGATTGATTTTTTTTGTCATCTTGCAATAACTAACTGAAATAGGAATATTTTCTTGAAAAATGGGAGAATGAATCAAGAAGATTGTACATGAAAGATCAAGCAATAAAAGCTTTTGAAGGTGCTGGAAAAGCAAGGAAACTACACTTGACAGATTCGGTATTTTTTATTTTTTATCTTTTCATTGTTTTGTTTGCTTTTTCATAAATCTTTTTCGTTTATAAGTTTAACCAAACCACTTTTCCTTGTTTGGACAGTTGCACTTCCCATCCCTGTACAAGTACCACTGGTTCCTATTCACTGTTGACATAAGGGACAAAAAGTTCATGTTTATGGACTCCCTTTTTGACAAGAATTCAGATTTACACCAAGAAGTTGATAATCGAATGGTACTTTTTCTATCATGGTTTCTTTCTTACTTTTTTTCAGTAAACATAAATGATTTTATATCTAATGATTATGTGTAATACATTTACCTTGTGTTATGTGGAAGACTATGAACTTTGGAAGAACTTGGAGTGAATGCCGCTTGAAAGACATTAACTTCGAAGAATTTGAAGTCATCTACCCACCTGTTCCAAAGCAAAAAAGTGGGTACGTTCATGTTTTTACAGTCTTAAACCATTTCTACTTGTCTTCATTACTGTTTTGTTTATATGACTGGAATCTGCTCTTTCTCTATTTTATCAATATCAGGAAAGACTGCGGAATACACTTGATGAAAAGTATCGAACTATTTAAACCAAGAACTAGTTTGATGGAAAAATTCTCACACAAAGATATTCCAGATTTTCGAATTCAGATGGCAAATGAGATGATGTTCTGCGAACACAACGAGATGCATGAAATCCAGGAAGTTGTGATGACATTTAAACCTCATGTAAGATTTTTCTGTCTGTAATTATTTGTTTTGTTTCCTAATCATCTGAATTAAATATTAATCCAATATGCAACTAATTTATTAGTAGTATGGCAGGCTCTGCCTTTTTGAGTCCATGCATCTAATTTTGTTACTTTTCTGATTCCCAGTATGAATTTAACATCAGTAGACATGTTCATGCTTTCAACTTACAATAGTTTATGCAAATGGGTACATACAATGGTTATAATTAATATAAAATGGATAGATTATGATCATGAGCTGTCAGCTGTTAAGTCATAAGTCTTTCTACTATCTTTTATTACGCTCCAGGTTCATAATCTTCTGGTACAATCAGTATTGACATAATCAGAATCACACATAGTACGAACCCTATTGGTAGTCATTTTCTTCAGAAGGTGTTTCAGATTATGTATCTCTTGTTAAGTCTCGCCTAATCAAATGGAGTTTTTAAGATTACAAGACATGCATATACGTGACACCCTCATTATTTTGATGATGATGGTATTTTTCTTGTTCAAAGTATATGCTGTGACCTCTCTCCTTCCATAATTTCAACCTGGCAATTTCTAATAGGAAAAATTGTTGAATTTGTGATATCACTGGATGTTATTTAAGGCTAGTTAAAGTATTTAATAATGTGCTGCATCTCTAAGAATTTTGTTCTGCTGATGTGCAAGAGATAACTATATTACCCATTTTGATGACAAAATCAGTAGCCATACGCCACTGCAGCTAAGCGTGTATGTGCTTGTGTGAATGGCTCCTAGCTTATTTCACACCCTCTCTGTTTTTTACTACCGATTCTTTACTTGAGTTATGAAGTACTTTTGCTGACTTGTAGACACAATCCTAGTTTAACTTTTAAACTGCTATTGACTT
Source organism: Lolium rigidum (assembly GCF_022539505.1). NCBI lineage: Eukaryota > Viridiplantae > Streptophyta > Magnoliopsida > Poales > Poaceae > Lolium > Lolium rigidum. The sequence goes on from NC_061509.1 coordinate 224,122,089, forward strand.
GTGTTTGGGTTCAACAACTAGATGCATACAATCTGTCAGTGACTCAGTGAAAGAAATGTTGTCATTCTTTGAAACTCGTTGATAATAATAAATAACTATCTGTAGCAATTTGTGATTCAAGATTTATTTTTTCCAATCATGTTTGTTCACTAGAATTGTTATCTCACATCCTTGCATGAGCTGACTGCTTTTTCTGTTTGTTTTTTCCAGGTTCATGGCACGTATGCAAGGATGGGGTGAAAAAGAAATCAAGTTCTCATGTGTATTTGGCATTAGTAGTTCCAAGTTTATTTTATTTTTATGTAAAGAGAGTTTTTGTGTAGAGCTCACTGATAGATTTTGAGGGCCAAATCGAAGATATAGTTTTTGGCTAAATGCACAACCACTATGTGCTATAGTTTCAAGGTTTATGAGTTGATACAACCCCATCTGCTGATGTTATGTTTTGGGCAACATACAATCGTTCTTTCAGTTATATCTGTTGCACACTACATCTATGTGTGTTCATATATGTTCATAATATATATATATATATAGAGTTTACCTTTTCTATAAGTCTAAGTAAATTTGGCACATCATATTATCTCCTATCTTTGGACACTGCCTTATCTACTAACTATCAAAACTTCCAGGTTTGTTTTTGTCCTCCATTATCTACTTACTGTCACATTTTACTCCCGAATGCATGGTGATCTTTAGCAAATCTGTTCCTTGTGCTGATATTTCTTGATATAACTTTTCTGAGGAAATGGCTACATGTAGTTGGAAATGTGCTTGTTTGTCCAAAAAAATTAATCGTTCAAAATATTGTTTTACGCAAGCTATTTTATAAGGCAAATAACGTATGTGCTAGGAAACACCTTTTTAGCATGTCGGTTCTTTTGTGCTTCTTGCAAAATATAGTTAGCTCCTCACTTAGAGTACTTTATCTAGTAAGATTTGAAAAGGCTGCCATCTTGCTACATAAAAGTTTGTGTCAAGAATTGGACCATTTTCTTTTCTGTACTTGATTCAGTACTTATCATTTAGTACATCATATGGTTTTAATCTGTGTGTCCTATCTTAAGAACATATCATTCAACATAATGCATAGGACATTGATGCGTGTAGTTGACACGTTCGTTGGGAACCCCAAGAGGAAGGTGTGATGCACACAGCAGCAAGTTTCTCTCAGTAAGAAACCAAGGTTTAATCGAACCAGTAGGAGTCAAGAAGCACGTTGAAGGTTGATGGTGGCGGAGTGTAGTGCAGCGCAACACCAGGGATTCCGGCGCCAACGTGGAACCTGCACAACACAATCACGGAACTTTGCCCCAACGTAACGGTGAGGTTGTCAATCTCACCGACTTGTCGTAAACAAAGGATTAGATGTATAGTGTGGATGATGATGGTTGTTTGCGAAGAACAGTAAAGAACAATTGCAGTAGATTGTATTTCAGATGTAAAGAATAGGACCGGGGTCCACAGTTCACTAGTGGTGTCTCTCCCATAAGATAGCCGATGTTGGATGAACAAATTACAGTTGGGCAATTGACAAATAAAGAAGGCATAGCAATGCACATACATATATCATGATGAGTACTATGAGATTTAATCAGGGCATTACGACAAAGTACATAGACCGCTATCCGAGCATGCATCTATGCCTAAAAAGTCCACCTTCAGAGTTATCATCCGAACCCCCTCCAGTATTAAGTTGTAAACAACAGACAATTGCATTAAGTATGGTGCGTAATGTAATCAACACAAATATCCTTAGACAAAACATCGATGTTTTATCCCTAGTGGCAACAACACAACCACAACATTAGAACTTTCTATCACTGTCCCAGATTTAATGGAGGCATGAACCCACTATCGAGCATAAATACTCCCTCTTGGAGTCACAAGTATCAACTTGGCCAGAGCCTCTACTAGCAACGAAGAGCATGCAAGAACATAAATAACATATATGATAGATTGATAATCAACTTGACATAGTATTCAATATTCATCGGATCCCAACAAACACAACATGAAGGATTACGGATAGATGATCTTGATCATGATAGGCAGCTCACAAGATCTAACATGATAGCACAATGAGGAGAAGACAACCATCTAGCTACTGCTATGGACCCATAGTCCAGGGGTGGACTACTCACACATCGATCCGGAGGCGATCATGGCGATGAAGAGACCTCCGGGAGATGATTCCCCTCTCCGGCAGGGTGCCGGAGGCGATCTCCTGAATCCCCCGAGAAGGGATTGGCAGCGGCGTCTCTGGAAGGTTTTCCGTATCGTGGCTCTCGGTACTGGGGGTTTCGCGACGAAGGCTTTAAGTAGGCGGAAGGGCAGGTCAGGAGGCGCCACGGGGGCCCCACACAACAGGCTGGCGCGGCCAGGGCCCAGGCCACGCCGCCTTGTTGTGTCGTCGCCCCGTGGCCCCACTTCGTTTACTCTTCGGACTTCCGGAAGCTTCGTGGAAAAATAGGACCCCGGGCGTTGATTTCGCCCAATTCCGAGAATATTTCCTTACTAGGATTTCTGAAACCAAAAACAGCGAAAAACGAGCAATCGGCTCTTCGGCATCTCGTCAATAGGTTAGTGCCGGAAAATGCATAATAATGACATATAATGTGTATAAAACATGTGAGTATCATCATAAAAGTAGCATGGAACATAAGAAATTATAGATACGTTTGAGACGTATCAAGCATCCCCAAGCTTAGTTCCTACTCGCCCTCGAGTAGGTAAACGATAACAAAGATAATTTCTGAAGTGACATGCTATCATAATCTTGATCATACTATTGTAAAGCATATGAGATGAATGCAGCGATTCGAAGCAATGATTAAGATAATGAGTAAACAAATGAATCATGTAGCAAAGACTTTTCATGAATAATACTTTCAAGACAAGCATCAATAAGACTTGCATAAGAGTTACTCATAAAGCAATAAATTCAAAGTAAAGGCATTGAAGCAACACAAAGGAAGATATAAGTTTCAGCGGTTGCTTTCAACTTCAACATGTATATCTCATGGATAATTGTCAACACAAAGTAATATAACAAGTGCAATAAGTAAACATGTAAGAATCAATGCACACAGTTGACACAAGTGTTTGCTTCTGGGATAGAAAGAATAGGCAAACTGACTCAACAATAAAGTAGAAGACATGCCCTTCACAGAGGGAAGCATTGATTACTATATTTGTGCTAGAGCTTTTTATTTTGAAAACAAGAAACAATTTTGTCAACGGTAGTAATAAAGCATATATGTTATGTATAAGATATCCTATAAGTTGCAAGCCTCATGCATAGTATACTAATAGTGCTCGCACCTTGTCCTAATTAGCTTGGATTAACACGGATTATCATTGCATAGCATATGTTTCAACCAAGTGTCACAAAGGGGTACCTCTATGCCGCTCTGTACAAAGGTCTAAGGAGAAAGCTCGCATTGGATTTCTCGCTTTTGATTATTCTCAAGTTAGACATCCATACCGGGACAACATAGACAACGGATAATGGACTCCTCTTTAATGCATAAGCATTCAACAACGATTAATATTCTCATAAGAGACCGAGGATTGATTGTCCAAACTGAAACTTCCACCATGAATCATGGCTTTAGTTAGCGGCCCAATGTTCTTCTCTAACGAGTATGCATACTCAAACCATTTGATCATGAAAATCGCTCTTACTTCAGACAAGACGAACATGCATAGCAACTCACATGATATTCAACAAAGGTAAAAGTTGATGGCGTCCCCAGAAAACATGGTTACCGCTCAACAAGCAACTTATTAAGAAATAAAACACATAAGTACATATTCTTCACCACAATAGTTATTAAGGCTATTTTGTCCCATGAGCTATATATTGCAAAGACAAAGAATAGAATTTTAAAGGTAGCACTCAAGTAATTTACTTTGGAATGGCGGAGAAATACCTTGTAGTAGGTAGGTATGGTGGACACAAATGGCATGGTTATTGGCTCAAGGATTTGGATGCACGAGAAGAATTCCTCTCAATACAAGGCTAGGCTAGAAAGGTTGTTTGAAGCAAACTCAAGTATAAAAGGTGCAGCAAAGCTCACATATGAACATATTGTAGCTATTATAAGACTTTACATTGTCTCCTTGTTGTTCAAACACCTCAACCGAGAAAATATCTAGACTCTAGAGATCAATCATGCAAACCAAATTTTAACAAGCTCTATGTAGTTATTCATTAATGAGTACAAGGTACATGATGCAAGAGCTTAAACAAGATCTATATGAGCACAACAATTGCCAAGTATCACATTATTCAAGACATTAAACCATTTACCACATGCGACATTTTCCGTTTCCAACCATATAACAATGAATGAAGTAGTTCAAATTTCGCAATGAACATTAAAGATAAAGCTAAGAACATATGTGTTCATACGAAACAGCGGAGCGTGTCTCTCTCCCAAACAAAGAATGCTAGGATCCGATTTTATTCAAACAAAAAAAAAAACAAACAGACGCTCCAAGTAAAGCACATAAGATGTGACGGAATAAAAATATAGTTTCACTAGAGGAACTCGATAAGTTGTCGATGAAGAAGGGATGCCTTGGGCATCCCCAAGCTTAGACGCTTGAGTCTTCTTAAAATATGTAGGGATGAACCACGGGGGCATCCCCAAGCTTTGACTTTTCACTCTTCTTGATCATATTGTATCATCCTCCTCTCTTGACCCTTGAAAACTTCCTCCACACCAAACTCGAAACAAACTCATTAGAGGGTCGAGTGCATAATTCATATATTCAGAGGTGACATAATCATTCTTAAAACTTCTGGACATTGCACAAAGCTACTGAAAGTTAATGGAACAAAGAAATCCATCAAACATAGCAAAACAGGCAATGCGAAATAAAAGGCAGAATCTGTCAAAACAGAACAGTTCGTAAAGACGAATTTTAAAGAGGCACCAGACTTGCTCAGATGAAAATGCCCAAATTGAATGAAAGTTGCGTACATATCTGAGGATCAGGCACGTAAATTGGCAGATTTTTTTAATTTTTCTACAGGGACTACTGCTCAAATTCGTGATAGCAAGAAATTTGTTCCTGCGCAGCAATCCAAATCTAGTACTGGCTTTACTATCAAAGACTTTACTTGGCACAACAATGCAATAAAATAAAGATAAGGAGAGGTTGCTACAGTAGTAACAACTTCCAAGACTCAAATATAAAACAAAGTGCAGAAGTAAAATAATGGGTTGTCTCCCATAAGCGCTTTTCTTTAACGCCTTTCAGCTAGGCGCAGAAAGTGTGTATCAAGTATTGTCAAGAGACGAAACATCAATATCATAATTTGTTCTAATAATAGAATCATAAGGTAACTTCATTCTCTTTCTAGGGAAGTGTTCCATACCTTTCTTAAGAGGAAATTGATATTTAATATTACCTTCCTTCATATCAATGGTGGCACCAACAGTTCGAAGAAAAGGTCTTCCCAATATAATGGGACAAGATGCATTGCATTCAATATTCAAGACAACAAAATCAATGGGGACAAGGTTATTGTTAACCATAATACGAACATTATCAATTCTCCCCAAAGGTTTCTTTATAGCATTATCAACAAGATTAACATCCAAATAACAATTTTTCAATGGTGGCAAGTCAAGCATATCATAAATTTTCTTAGGCATAACAGAAATACTTGCACCAAGATCACATAAAGCATTACAATCAAAATCATTGACCCTCATCTTAATGATGGGCTCCCAACCATCTTCTAACTTCCTAGGAATAGAAGTTTCAAGTTTTAGTTTCTCCTCTCTAGCTTTTATGAGAGCATTTGTAATATGTTTTGTAAATGCCAAATTTATAGTACTAGCATTGGGACTTTTAGCAAGCTTTTGTAAGAACTTTATAACTTCAGAGATGTTACAATCATCAAAATCTAAATCATTATGACCTACATCAATGGGATCATTGTCCCCAATATTTTGAAAAATTTCAGCAGTTTTATCAGTTTCAGCAGTTTTAGCAGTTTCAGGCAATTTTGCACGCTTTGCACTAGGAGTAGTAACATTGCCAACACCAATTATTTTACCATTGATAGTAGGAGGTGTAGCAACATGTGAATCATTAACATTACTAGTGGTGGTAATAGTCCAAACTTTAGCTACATTATTCTCTTTAGCTAGTTTTTCGTTTTCTTCTCTTTCCCACCTAGCATGCAATTCAGCCATCAATCTAATATTCTCATTAATTCGAACTTGGATGGAATTTGCTGTAGTAACAATTTTATTATCAATATCCTTATTAGGAATAACTTTAAATTTTAAAAGATCAACATCAGAGGCAAGACTATCAACCTTAGAAGCAAGAATATCAATTTTATCAAGCTTTTCCTCAACAGATTTGTTAAAAGCAGTTTGTGTACTAATAAATTCTTTAAGCATGGCTTCAAGACCAGGGGGTACGCTCCTATTATTATTGTAAGAATTCCCATAAGAATTACCATAACTATTACCATTAGCGAAGGATATGGCCTATAGTTGTTACCGAATTATTCCTATAAGCATTGTTGTTGAAATTATTATTTTTTAATGAAGTTCACATCAACATGTTCTTCTTGGGCAACCAATGAAGCTAAAGGAACATTATTAGGATCAACATTAGATCTACCATTCACAAGCATAGACATAATAGCATCAATCTTATCACTCAAGGAGGAGGTCTTTACCATCTTACCTTGTGGAGCTCTTTCCGTGTGCCATTCAGAGTAATTTGTCATCATATCATCAAGAAGCTTTGTTGCCGCCCCCAAAGTGATGGACATAAAGGTACCTCCAGCAGCTGAATCCAATAGGTTCCGCGAAGAAAAATTCAATCCTGCATAAAAGGTTTGGATGATCATCCAAGTAGTCAGTCCATGGGTTGGGCAATTCTTTACCAAAGATTTCATTCTCTCCCATGCTTGAGCAACATGTTCATTGTCTAATTGCTTGAAATTCATTATGCTACTTCTCAAAGATATAATTTTAGCGGGAGGATAATATCTACCAATAAAAGCATCCTTACATTTAGTCCATGAATCAATACTATTTCTAGGCAAGAGATAGCAACCAATCTTTAGCTCTTCCTCTTAAAGAGAAAGGAAACAATTTCAATTTTATAATGTCACCATCTACATCCTTATACTTTTGCATTTCACATAGTTCAACAAAATTATTAAGATGGGCAGCAGACATCATCGGAACTAACACCGTAAAATTGCTCTCTCATAACAAGATTCAGTAAAGCAGGTTTAATTTCAAAGAATTTTGCTGTAGTAGCAGGTGGAGCAATAGGTGTGCATAGGAAATCATTATTATTTGTGCTAGTGAAGTCACACAACTTAGTATTCTCAACAGTACCCATTTTAGCAGTAGTAAATAAAGCAAACTAAATAAAGTAAATGCAAGTAACTAATTTTTTTTGTATTTTTGATATAGAGAACAAGACAGTAAATAAAGTAAAACTAGCAACTAATTTTTTTGCGTTTTTGATATAAGAAGCAAACAAAGCAGTAAATAAAGTAAAACAAAGCAAGACAAAAACAAAGTAAAGAGATTGGATGTGGAAGACTCCCCTTGCAGCGTGTCTTGATCTCCCGGCAACGGCGCCGGAAATTTTCTTGATGCGTGTAGTTGACACGTCCGTTGGGAACCCCAAGAGGAAGGTGTGATGCGCACGAAGCAAGTTTCCCTCGGTAAGAAACCAAGGTTTAATCGAACCAGTAGGAGTCAAGAAGCACGTTGAAGGTTGATGGTGGCGGAGTGTAGTGCGGCGCAACACCGGGGATTCCGGCGCCAACGTGGAACCCGCACAACACAATCACGTAACTTTGCCCCAACGTAATGGTGAGGTTGTCAATCTCACCGGCTTGCTGTAAACAAAGGATTAGATGTATAGTGTGGATGATGATGGTTGTTTGCGAAGAACAGGTAAAGAACAATTGCGATAGATTGTATTTCGGATGTAAAGAATAGGACCGGGGTCCACAGCTCACTAGTGGTGTCTCTCCCATAAGATAGCAGATGTTGGGTGAACAAATTACGATTGGGCAATTGACAAATAAAGAGGCATAACAATGCGCATACATATATCATGATGAGTACTATGAGATTTAATCGGGGCATTACGACAAAGTACATAGACCGCTATCCAGACATGCATCTATGCCTAAAAAGTCCACCTTCAGAGTTATCATTCGAACCCCTCCAGTATTAAGTTGTAAACAACGGACAATTGCATTAAGTATGGTGTGTAATGTAATCAACACAAATATCCTTAGACAAAGCATCGATGTTTTATCCCTAGTGGCAACAACACATCCACAACCTTAGAACTTTCCGTCACTCGTCCCGCATTTAATGGAGGCATGAACCCACTATCGAGCATAAATACTCCCTCTTGGAGTCACAAGTATCAACTTGGCCGGAGCCTCTACTAGCAACGGAGAGCATGCAAGAACATAAATAACATATATGATAGATTGATAATCAACTTGACATAGTATTCAATATTCATCGGATCCCAACAAACACAACATGAAGGATTACAGATAGATTATCTTGATCATGATAGGCAGCTCACAAGATCTAACATGATAGCACAATGAGGAGAAGACAACCATCTAGCTACTGCTATGGACCCGTAGTCCAGGGGTGGACTACTCACACATCGATCCGGAGGCGATCACCTGAATCCCCCGAGATGGGATTCGCGGCGGCGGCGTCTCTGGAAGGTTTTCCGTATCGTGGCTCTCGGTACTGGGGGTTTCGCGACGAAGGCTTTAAGTAGGCGGAAGGGCAGGCCAGGAGGCGCCACGGGGGCCCCACACAATAGGCTGGCGCGGCCAGGGCCCAGGCCGCGCCGCCTTGTTGTGTCGTCGCCCCGTGGCCCCACTTCGTTTACTCTTCGGACTTCTGGAAGCTTCGTGGAAAAATAGGACCCTGGGCGTTGATTTCGTCCAATTCCGAGAATATTTCCTTACTAGGATTTCTGAAACCAAAAACAGCAGAAAAACAAGCAATCGGCTCTTCGGCATCTCGTCAATAGGTTAGTGCCGGAAAATACATAATAATGACATATAATGTGTATAAAACATGTGAATATCATCGTAAAAGTAGCATGGAACATAAGAAATTATAGATACGTTTGAGACGTATCAGACATCACTTATAATAGACATAGAATTGTTCTTACACACAAAGTGAAATATTAAGAATTACAATTCATACTCAATCATAGTTTAAATCTCTTTTTTACTACAACTTATATCAGTTGTTCTAACTGTTCCTTTTTTTCACTTTCTGAATCTGAAGCATCACACTCAACCATGCAGACGAATCATGCTGTCCGTATGATGTAAGTCTTCCATTACTTCTCTTTTGTCTTTCTTGCCTTCTTGCTACTTGCATCTGTATCATTTTTCTTCGCTGAAATACATTTAATACCAAACTTGTTAGATGAAAAAATAGATATGACAAAATTAAACCAGCTTCTTTATGCACATAGTTTATACCTCTAGGGTTAGTTTTCGACTTCTTGTTGTTTGGAAACAATGATGCATCCAAGTGTAAATTTTCACATGTTTGAATATTATGGTAATGTGACCCGCAGTGGCTGCATGTAATCTGTTGTTTCCCCAAAAACTCCTCTGCAAATGTCCTGTACCTTCCATCTGGCTTTTGCTTTGCTGAACTACTTGGTCTTCCCTTAGACTTCACAACCTTTGGATCATTTAAGTAACCATATTCACTTTGAATATCAACAAGATCACCAACTTCCTCATTAGTTTTATCTTTGGGATCTACTTCTTTTGCTTTGTCCTCAGCCAATGTCATTGCATCTAATTTCTCTACAATCTTCTTGACTTCTTGTGTGACAAACAGGTATTTCTCATTACTTTTTGAGCCATCAGATGCTACATTGATGCAAACCTTGGATAGCACATTAAATCTTAGTTGGCTGCAATCTCATGTCATCTCCAAAGGTACATTGTACCTCAAATCTCTTATATCTTTCTTCTCTCTTGGCTTCCATCTAGCAATAAAATATTTTTCTGGAATTTGTACGAAGTTTAGATGGATAAGAACTTTAAGAACATGAGAGCATAAAATTCCATCCTTGTTGAACTTGGAACAAATGCATCTGAAATCTTCACTTGATAAATCAACAATAACTAGGTATTTTCTTGTTATGTAATCTCTCGTTGCAGCCAGGCCAGATTTGTACACTTCATATTTCTTGTTTGTCTCAACCTCTTGTACATGTAGATAGGAAGTAAATTTCAGCTGCTTCGAAACCTATAAAATATCTTCCTATTGTATATCTTTCCAGACATGCACTTCCATATCATTTCCACACCAATATGTAGGTGTTGTTGTCCTTGTGATGGAATCTTCATGTATCTCATTTTGTTCAATATTTTCTGCTATCTTATCGTACTCAGTCAGAAAGCTGCTGACACTGTATGTTGATCCAACATTATCTTTGAAAACAACATTCGTGCCTTCGCTCCTTGCTGTACTGTGAATGAACAGGAAGAAGTCATTCTTGAAGAATACATGTATAAACTTCTTTCTATTCTCCCACATTGTTTTCAAGTACTTAAGGTTGCTGACTTCATATTTCTGTATCATTTCTTGCCATGATGCTTCAAACTCTGCCACTGTCAATGAGAAATGGATAGTGTCTTTGAATTCATTGTGTAGATTAGGTATTTTTCCAAAACTTTTTGGATGCTTCTCTTCAGCTTTCTTTACAACATGGAAAAGGCAATTTCTGTGTACAGTGTGTATGAAAACCGTATGAATTGCTTTTGCCATAGCTGCATCTTGATCTGTTATAATTGTCTTTGGATACTTTCCTCCCATGCATTTCAAGAAAGTTATGAATAACCACTCAAATGTCTCTGCACTTTCATTCTGAAGGATGGCACAACCGAAAAGGCAGTTGTCGCCATGTCCCGTTACTCCAACAAAAGGGGCAAACGGCATGTTATATCTGTTGGTCTTGAATGTGGTGTCAAAACTGATACAATCACCATATAGCTCGTACATTCTTCTAGATGTAGCATCACACCAGAAAATGTTCTCCACTGTATTTGTTTTCTTGTCCACTTTGAAATCATAGTAGAACCTTGGATCATCAGATTGTTTCTTCTTAAAATATTCAAGAGATTGCATCATGTCATTAAGCCTGCTCTCTTTTCTCATTGCAGTTCTTAAGTTGCTCACAATTTTTTTGGGTATATGGAATAGCACTGGAATAACCACCTCTCAAGTAAGTTAGTATTGCCATGATTTTTCTAGTCGGAAGCTTCACTGAATTAAATGTCCTTATGAAAAGCTTCTCTTCATTTGTCATGTGTTTATGTGACCTCAAAAATCTAGATTCTTCAGGCTCAACTCATGGTTGTGTTCCATATTCAGACTAGTTATCACCCATTTATCTCCTTTGAGAGTCACAATCATTTCAGCAAGACAACCTGTAATTTCCACATTGTTTATTTTTCTCTTTTTAGGTTGATCTTTAGGTGGAACGCCTGGCGGTGGTGAAGGCTTCAAAGGTCCAGTCTCTCCTTTCTCTTGTATTTTCTTCCTTCTAGTTTCTTGCCTCTTCAGATCTCTTTTTCTCTTCCTTTCTTCTTTAGTTTCTTCATCCAAAACTTTCCCAGAGCGGTTGCATTTGAAAGTATACCTAGTTGCTTTATTATTCTTTCTGCAATGATAGTTTCCTGCTATTTTAGCTGAAAACCCAATTATCTCTGAGTAAGTGTTGTAGAACTCAAAAGCAGCCTCATGTGTATCAAAAACCTGATTAATATGTGGTACATGGTGGCTCCGCACTTCCTGACTGCATGTTCGAGCGGCCTTTAGACTTTCATTCTCAAGAAATATTTCGATATCTTCTTGAGACAATTCTTGTACAACATCTTCTCCCACTGACCTTACTTCACCATCACTTTCTTCTCCTTCTAAATCAACTGTGCTAGCAACATTCGGTTCCTCTCGATTATCAGGAATGTCAGGCTGAGAGCATTCTTGTTCCGCACCATCACTGTTGTCCGAGTTCGACTTCGACTGCGGGGATTAACCCATGTATCATTGTATTTGTATGCACTATCCCCTTGAGCATCTGAATACTCATCTGGTTGGCCATTTCTCAAGTATGTGTCATTCAAACTGCAGGCATTACCTCCATGAGCATAACCTTCATCACTGTTATGAACATATTCACTTCCGCCAGTTATCATGAACATTTGATTCTGCAATTTCACAGTAAAGGACAATTAGAGAAATATAATACATGTTAAACATGAAATGTTTTTGTAGGTCTTGTCAAAATTGATCAACATTTTATTACCTCAGTACCCATTGGTCCAGTAAGCAAATCCATGAAACTACCTTCACCTTGCTGAAAATATGAAAACATCAGTTAAATCAGTTTTTGCATTATTTTTTTCAATAATGGCAGAACATATAGAACTTTTTGTTTGTGCATTAACCTGAGAAAGTTGCATCGATTCAATGCTCTGCATCATTTGAGAGTTTGTCATGCCACTGCCTTGTGATAGGTTCAGCTGCATTTTTCATGTTAATATCAGATATATACAATCAGATATATACTACTTTCATTTCTTCATAATTTTAGGTTCTACACTCACTGCATTTTCTTGGATATCTATGCTTGCAGGCTGTAGGTCTAAGTGACAGGGCGGAGGAACCTGTAGAAAGGACAAACATTTGTCATTCAAAATGTCAGCTACAGGAATAGAAGTTAAGTTAACTATAGTGTAGTCCCTATGATCATATGAAATGAAAATTCTTCAATACTGCCTATGTGTTCACTATTTAAGTGCAAACCACCTGTGTAGACTGTACGTGTAAATCGAAAGTTTTCCTTTTGTGTTTATAGTGCATTTACCTGTGTACACTCTACATGCTGTTGATCTTCAAAGAATTCAACCTGAATAAAAAGCAAAACATGTTGTATTGTTTCAAGAAATAGATTCAGACAAATAGATTCAAGATTGTAAAAGTGTTACTGAAACCAGTCAGAGAACTAAAAGTTTGACTTATCTTGTTACCTGTGGACCAGATGAAGATGATACAATAGAATTGCTAAAGAGAAGCTGCTCTGAATATCTCGATGATTGTTCGAAATTTCGAGGTTGCCCATGCAAAGGTGTGTAAGATGAAACCTACATTTTTAAGATCATTTTTAAATTGTCAATTTGTTTCTACAGCATACTTATAGAAAATTGCAAGTTCTGCCATATGTCAACAAAGGATTACCTGACTTTTGCCTTTGAGGAATGAACCATATGATGCATATATACTTGGCTCTTTAAATGCTCTTGCATTTCCTACAAATTTGTGAAAATCTGTTATTTTTTCGTGTTGTATATGATGCATATATTCTTGCCTATTCAAACTGCAGGCATTACCCACACAAGCACTGGCCTGATGGCCATCCAATTACCCATACTCAAGCTTCTTATGCAGCAGCATGCGATTTTTAGCAGCTGCTGCTCTGTTAAGTAAGTACACTTTGTAGTCATAAGAAATGTTTTGCTAACTGTACTACACTAACACTCACAAGAGAAGTTAGAGCTGTAGACTAAAATCAGGGTTGTGGTGGATTGCCGATATCACTGTGTTTGCCTTGTTCTAGCTGTTTTATCATAGCATTATATATGTTTAAGCAATTGTGTTATAATCTTCCATGCAATTGTTATTCTTACTGATAACTCTGAATCTGTCATATGTCTATTTCTTTGAACTGCAACAGGAATAGAAGTGTAGTCCCTATGATCATATAAAATGAAAATTCTTCAATACTGCCTATGTGTTCACTATTTAAGTGCAAAGCACCTGTGTAGACTTTACATGCAAATCGAAAGTTTTCCTTTTGTGTTTATAGTGCATTTACCTGTGTACACTCTACATGCTGTTGATCTTCAAAGAATTCAACCTATAGTTAACTTAAGTTCTATCCCTTGGAATCTAATCGTTTTTTTCTTTGAACTGCAACTGAATTGGAATCAATTTTTTCAACACAGGAATCAACAATTGAGAAGAGGACATGATTCTCAACCAACTTCTTTTCTGATGCACAAGTTACAGTACAGATCTGGGAGGAGTTTTTCAAAAGAAATTGAGGAGAAAAAATTTCACAGATTCAGAGCAGATCATACCTGTGTAAGATCCTGATCCATTCTCCATCTACTTGAGATCCTTTTCCGCCTGGAGGTTTTTGGGGAAGAATTTTGCTAAGGCTTACTGGGATCTCTTCTCCCCATGGCCAGCAAGGTCTCGACGGGAGGTGGAGACGATGGTACGATCTGATCTCTGCCTTTCCTTTCTTTTTCTTGCGCAAGGGGTTCAGCTGTGACTTGGTCAGCCCACAGGAGCCCAGCGCGCGACATAATGGCACAGCAGCAGGAGTCCAGCTGTGACTTGGTCAAAATCAGACAAAAGCCCACATAAAGGCACAACAGCAAGAGTCCAGCATTTAATATGGGCCCAGATGATAAAAACAGATGACAGAAGAAAGGGATCAGGGATCGACGGTTCCGGGCGTCGACTGAGACTTAAGAGTTTCTCAGTCGACTGTGACCCATGCACTCCCTAAAAAATATGTACAATAATTACATTATATATCTTCAAGTATGTAGGTTAATTTATGGAAAATGATACTATTTTCCCAGGGGATCACGCGCTTCTCAGTCTCCCGGTGGCTGGCCGTTAGATGCAGGCATCGCGCGGACACGAGTTCATGCCGCAGACTGCTCCACATGCCTGGCTCCACACCTTTATTTCTTTTTTTCTTTTTATTTTCTTCTTCCTATCTCTACCTTATCCTCCCGTGCCCAACCTCCATGCACCGCCGCATCCCAAGCCACGACGCGTCGCCTCATAGCCGTTCGCCATCTCTCGAGCCACGCGGCGCCGCCTCCTGAGCCACACGCCGCCACATTCCATCCGCTCGATGCGTGCGCCATGGAGCTCCTGCGTGCGTCCACCTCCCAGCCGCTCGATGCGTGTGCCATGGAGGTCATGCGCCGCGCCGCCGTCGCGTCCTTGGTGGGTTCCCACCACATGCGACCGCCGTATCCCTGGTGGGCTCCTTCCCGCGCGCAGCCGCCATGTACCCTCTCTTTCTGGACATTCCTCTCCCGGAGCTATTCGCTGCCCCGGGAACCACCTCCAGCTTCGGCAATCTTAGGCGGAGGTGTTGTTGGTGCTACAAGCGCCTTCATGCGCCGACACCGTGCGTCTCCGGGATTTTGCTGCCTTAGGCCTCCGTTGTTGCTACCGGCGGAGACCGGTTTTGCTAACTTAGGTCTCCGGCGTTGCTATCGGCAGAGACCAACTTTTTTCTACTGGCAGAGGACTGCTTTGCAACCTTAGATGTCAGGGATTGCTACTGGCGGTTCCAGGCGTTGCTGCCTTTGGTCGGGTGGAGTTGCTTCAACCTTGGACGGTGCTGATGTCGGCTGCAGGCGAGGTCTCCGTTGATGTCTCCGAGAATTTACAACTTATGAATAATTTTTTTGCTACAATATTTGTACGGTTTTGCTACAATTGCAAAATATGTTTGCTACTGGGGTCTTCGGCGAGGTCTCCGGTGAGTTCTCCAGCGAGTTCCTCGTCGATATCTCCGATGATATCCATTTTTGCTACAATAGCACAATTTTTTGATACGCGCTATCCGGCGAGGTCTCCGACGAATCTTTGGTGGTCTGTTCGGCGAGCTCGGCCTCTTTGTTTTATTTAGTGGGTGAATCATTTTTTCCTACAATGAAGCAAAAATGGAATTTGTTTTGCTACCCGACAGCAAAAAAAGATACGTGTTAACACGGGAGCAGGGGCTAGGAAATCAAATCCCCCGGAAGATTCCTACACTTTCCTTAATATATTAGCTTATGCGTTGTAAATGAGGTGTCTTCACCCTTATGTACACAACGTGCAAAATAAGAACTCAATTATTCATAACTTAGGATGCACAAAAATACACTTGTCTCCTAACGTTCAACCGTGGCTCTCATTCCCCCCCCCCCCCACCCACTAGGGGTGGACTAACGAGCTAGTCAGATCGTTAAGGCTCAGCTCGTTAAAGCTTGGATCGTTAAGCTCGTTAAGAATAACGAGTTGGAATTAT
This sequence comes from Lolium rigidum, assembly GCF_022539505.1. Classification (NCBI taxonomy): domain Eukaryota; kingdom Viridiplantae; phylum Streptophyta; class Magnoliopsida; order Poales; family Poaceae; genus Lolium; species Lolium rigidum. The sequence continues at coordinate 224,138,274 of NC_061509.1, forward strand.
TGTTTGGCTGGACTAGTTATGTTTTTGCGAGCACTCGCGAGCAGCTCGTTAAGGATCGTTGAGGAATAAACATGTGCATGTAGCTAAGCATACATATCTACCCGATCAGTATTCATCTCAACACGGTAAGCTATACGTGCACATGCAGCTAAGCAAACGTCTAGGCTATTTACTTAGCTTTAGGATTAATCAATGCAAAGGAAACATGCGTGCATTGCCTCGTGAAGAAGAGCAGAAGCATAAGTTTTTTGATCCTACCGAAGGAGTTTCAAAGATGGTTAAAGAGAACTATTTTTCTTGGCCCCTTTCAGCCAAAGATTTGAGATAACAAAAGCAACTCGCAGTTAAAACGGTGAAGCTTAACTTGTTACCGATCTAAAGAGTAGCTCACGAACATAGTCGGCTCGATTGTCTTAACGAGCAAAAACCGTCACTCAGCTCGGCTCGTTAACATAATGAGTTGATTCAAACGAGTCGAGCAAACGAGCACTCATTTAACTCGTCGAGCTTCGAGATTTTTGTCCAGCCCTACCGCCACCCCACACTCCCCTACTGATCTTCTGCATTGCCCGCCATGAGGATGCACCTCTTAGACCATAATCGCCTATTTTCGGTCCCGGATTCTTTGTTATGAATATTCCTTAAGCAAAATTTTAACTTTTTTTGATTTTGAAAAATCTTTCAACCACCTATGCCCTTTGTAATCCCTCCATTTGAGTTGGCTATACTGACTTAATGACTTAGCCCTTTTAGGTTGGCCCAAAAATAGGTAAGTTGTGCTATTTAAGGTAGCTGAACTAGTAATAATTATAGATCCTCGAAAATGATCTTGGACCTCTGTATCAAAAATAGGTTAGACGCCCCATTTAAGGTGGATGGACTCCGATAATCTTGAACCTCTAAATATCACCTCAGATACTCTAGGTGGCCTGACTCCAATAATCTTAAATCCTCCAAAAAGATTCTCCGAGAAATTTAGATATTTCTTTTATATCCAACCCCCTGATCAAGAAACTAGCCAACAAACTAGCGTGTGTCCAGTGACGGAACAAACCAGCTCACAGGGACAGGGCAAAGCTAGTACATGCCACGGTCAACGATTTTCCTCAGCATGCATCGTTACTAATCACCATGATTAGGATAATTAACAGCGAGGCTGGTTCATGTGAATTTTGTATTGTGGTGGAAGCGATGGATGTTCTTCCGTCGGCTACGTGTTTAATAGGTGCAAAGGTACAATGGTAACATCGATGGTTTCGGTAAGGGGGAACACCATGAGCACCGTGGTAGACTCAATCATGACGTGATCGGTGTGGTTAACTCATTGTCTTCTATACTGACTTATGCCTTATATGATTGACACAATTGGTGCACATTTAATTGGCAAGGATATTTGGTAACATTTACGCTTTATTTGAACTCCTTTAAGTTGCGTCCCTTTTCGGTGTCTTCCATGTCTCTTCTCTCTTCCCCCGTAATCATAGTGGTGGTGTCATTGACCCAAGTGATGACGCATACGATGTGGACTGAAGTTGTTGCCGATGTGTTTCTCTAGACATAGTTGGATGCCGATGTTGGGTAGCCGATGTTGTAGTAGACACGATCGTGGTAGTCATAGTCGATGTAGCACTCGTTGTAGTCGGTGGAAAAAATTGCACGATTTTTTTTCCTTTTTTTGGGCGGATCTACAGTCGCGGAAGAGGCACATTGCGGATGTCAGAGGGGTGCATTCCGGAGTGTCTTGCAGATGTCAGAGAACTTGGTCATAGGTAAAACCCACAGTTTTTCCAGAAGACTGGAGAAAGCTCACCGCACACAACAATTTTTCCAGAACTGTGTGCGCCATGTAGGGGCTATCGCAATAGTGATACCGATATGTCGATGCAATTGCTCTACGCCGGACGCGATCGATGTTGTCGCCGGTGCCTATCGCGTCTCAAAGGGCGCGCACCCATCCTTGTGGACGATGTTTCGGCGGCAACGTGTTGACGAGGTTGTTTTGTAGATAGAATATCACGTTGTCGATCTTGGCGATAATGTGTGGGTGATGTCGGGGCAGCAAATATGTCGACGATGATTTCTCACTTGAAGGTGTCCCTTCTCGCAACGTAGTTCCGATGCCGTGCCCTGTTGAAGAAGTCGACTAAGTAGTGTCCCACACCGACTTGCGTGTGAATGACGTTGGTATCGCTTCTCTCCAGTAGTGGTAATGTTCAACTTAGTCATACAGCTTGACGTAGTTGTTCCATCTGGTGTGATTGAACTTGATGTAGTTCCGGCTTATCCATTTAGTCGTGGCGGCGTCGTACATGATCATCAGCATGGCTTGGCCCTATCCAAGCACAACATGCACACATGTATCTGCTAGCAGTATTTTGATGCATGACATGCATACCTAACATGTATCGGCTTGGTGCTGCATGACCACGCGATGGAGCACCGGGTGGAGACCTTTGTGTTGTATGCTGCCGCTGGACCGCTCCGGTCCTCGGTGGTCGGTGGATGTTGTTGCTTGGTTTCTCTGAGGTAGTCGCACGGGCGTAGAGGTCGATGCGGGTTTTGCGTGCAGCGTTTTGTATTGCCGTGTGCTGATGGCTTCCCAATTTCTACACGACTTTTCACTTAAGACGAGGATGGTGATTTGAAATTTATTTGCCTAAACAAGTCCAATCTATCGAATCAGAAAATTCTAAACTTACCTAGTCTAATCTAATCTATGAAACCGATCTGATCTTTGATCGATATCGGGTGCCACACCCCCAAGGAGAATGGATTGATCTCCCTAGCCCTATGGGTGGCATGCTATGCGGAAGTGGTATGAACTTATGACGTGAGTCAAACCCCGCTCTTGTACCATGTGAATTTTCGTATGTGGTGAAAGCGATGGTTCTCCCATCGGTTACATGTTTAAATAGGTGCAAAGGTACAACGGTAAATCGATGGTTTTGGTAAGGGGGAACACCATGATTGACTCAATCATGACGTACGTGATCGGTGTGGTTAACTCATTGCATACTATACTGATTTGTACCTTATATGATTGACACAATCGGTGCACATTTATTTCGTAAGGATACTTTCTTAATAACTCCGACTCTAGGCATGTTCTTTACTTCAGATAAGCCAACTCAAATAATGCGATTAAAAGTGACCGTAAGTAGTTGAAGTTTTTCGAGGGATTAAAAGTGACCGTAAGTAGTTGGATTTTATGCATTGTTCGGTTTGAGGAGGATTAGGCGGGTTTGACGTATATTGAGAGAAATAAAATCTCATCCAAGTCAAGATTTCTCCTAGTAATACTCTCCAAACCATTGTAATTTACTTAGGAGGGGATTAACCGAACAAGTTCTTAATGGATAAATGGTTTCGTACGCCGTTCAGAGGGGTCACAAGTGCCTTACATATCGTGTGATGGTCTAGCTAGTTGTTCTGTTCAATACTGTACACTACTATTGATACTGTACCTGGTCATGAGAAAATGATCCCTCTGCACTATAATTTCGACGCCCTGATGAATGGATGCACCTGGTCATCGGCGGATAAATCCTAGATTAATATTTCACGACGGCAATCTGGAAAAATATATTTAACGACGACATGCAAAACAGGAAAACTCACCTGATCATGATTTGGGAGACAGAAAAATGCTGTTTTCTCCCGAAGTCCATCGCGGCTCCCTCTTATACTGCCGCTTGGATAAAAAAACGAGCAGGCCGGCGAAAAGAGCAACTTGCTTAACCAAATTGAAGTCAAACTTTACATGGCCGTCCGCTGTTGGATTTACCTGACTGCTGTGTAGTACGAGCATAACGAATTTCAGATACTAGTTAAAGCGACATGCATGGACGGTTGAGCGTAAACATGCATATGGAGTATATAGTCAAAAAGGACACGACAGGCTCATTATAATGGCTCATTTGAACTTATCATCATTTATCACATGACGTATCATTTGAGCTGAAGCTTGTATTAGTTTAAGGAACTCAGAATTGAAAATTACTTGGCATTGCGGTCGACTACATAAACACGATACATACTCAGTACCTGCTGAGGGTTCCTTTGATTCAAAGAATTAGGATTTGGTTCCTATAGAAAAAATTTCTATACATGTTGTTTGATTCATATGAACATATTCTATAGAAAAATTCATATAGGAATCTTGTAGTGTAATTTCAATAGGATAAAAACATTAGCTCATACCTCATGATTTTTTTTGTTATAATCAAACACACTTCATCTTCATATATGATTCATATAGACATGTCATTTCAATCATATTCATTTCCTATTCGTAAAAATTTCTATACATGTTGTTTGATTCATATGAACATATTCTATAGAAAAATTCATATAGGAATCTTGTAGTGTAATTTCAATAGGATAAAAACATTAGCTCATACCTCATGATTTTTTTTGTTATAATCAAACACACTTCATCTTCATATATGATTCATATAGACATGTCATTTCAATCATATTCATTTCCTATTCGTATGTTTTTCCTATCCTTTAAATCAAACGAGGCCTGAAACTCCGTCCACTAATGGCCCACACGTGGGCATGTGCACAAGGCAGCAATGCAAGTATACTGAATTTATATACACAAAGACTTGTGTCGCCTGCACCCAATCGCATGGTGACCTAGCTCTACCAAATACTCAATTTTTGTAAGATAATACATACAACAAATACAATACGGTACCATATAATACAACTGCGTCATGCATAAGGCTACGCCATACGCGCCAAAATAGGCGCTTTTGGTGCAGGGTCACATGCATGCATCCATGTCTTCATCGTTACAAGCTAAACATGGATTGATGCACACAACATTAGCGTGAGTATCGGTAGAGGCATAATCAAGAAACAACAAAACCCTTTCTCAGCCTCTCTTGTACCCTTCTTAATTGTTTCGTCGTACGTATATAAACAGCCTACCAAAACCTATGTATACCATTCGGTGGCGGACCCAAAAACAAATAATCAAGTTTGATGCACTGTAAACCCAACCAAATTTTAATCAAAATATTCATCAATTTTTTTTTATTAAAATAGGCTGCGCCGCCGGCCAGAAGCCTAGGCACATGCCTGAGCTTAGGTATGGTTGGGTCCACCTATGATACCATCATCTCCGTGATCTACTCTCCTATTCGTTTTGAATATGAAATTATGAATAGAACCGAAGATCATCCCATTTTGCACTGGCCAAAATCGGCATACGGTCCAACATGTGTAAATGGTTATTTGGGTTTCTTCTAGGATCTAACTGATGAAGAATTGATGATTTATACCTATATTAATTGTTGGAGCAGTTGTGCTTGGCATGAGGCAGGCATCTAACTCCACATAAGTATGTACTTGTATATATTTATATAAATAATCTCAACAGTGTAAGTTCTTGGACGGGCTCGGTGTTGATATGGTTAATTAGCTACCTCTGGTGGATGCTGCCCTACATGCATCTTGCAAAGAGAATCCGTGATCTGATAGGCTGATAGGTCAGGAGTCAGGACAAGACTCTCCCCATGAACCCAAAAGTTCTAGATTGATGCTCTCTTTTATGCACAGTACTAACTTTATATATGGCCACTTGCTCTAAGTATGCACAGGCATCTAGCTTGCGTATATGCTAGCTAAGCTATCTGCCCGCACTCATCTTGCACGTACATATTGGCTACAACCTTGCTCTCCTGCAAGCTACCGTGGTTGAAGTACAAATCGATCTTCACGACACAAGTAGAGGCTCAAGTACTCCTTCCATTCCATCAAAGTTTGAAACAAAATCTAAAAAAAAATCAAAAAAGTTGCCTGAAATTATTTTAAATTTAGATGTATCTAAGCACTAAATATTATCTAGTTAACAAATCTCAGACAAGTTTCATGGGAGGATGAAGGGAATAGAGCATTATTAGGTTACCCTCTTTAGTTCAAAAAAATCAAATTAACTTTTCAAAAATAATGATGTCATTAAAAAAGTTAAGTCATTTTTAACTAAAAAGGACAAAGAGTACCCAAATGTTGGATCAATTGCATGTATATGCATAAGATGCATGGAGATGCATGGGCGGGGTTAGTATCACTGTCGTCTCCACTCCAAATGGAGTAGTACGAGGGTCTCCTGACAGGCTGACACCATCGAAAGCATCGTCACGTCAACATGTAGTATCGACCAGTTCCTGGATTCATAACAGTTAACACCAGACGAGATCACACGAGTGTATGCATATTTGTTAGTTTGATGGTCACCGGTAGAGACACGCCTCTAGTTTTGGCATCACCTGGTTTACTTTATATCGTAGCTTACCTTGTCGTGACGCAGGGCCGTACTTAGCAATGGCAGATAGTGATTTTAGTGACAAGTTGCCGGCCTGTGATGTAGTATGGCCAGATCCACTGATCTAGGATGTGTGTTAAGACAACATTTATTGACATATCCGTATTATATTAGAATTTACTATGTCTAGTTAGAAAAGTTTTGAATTGCAAAACGAATGTGATTTACACTAGCTAGTATAGAACATGCCTTCACGTATAGTTGAAATGGACAATCACACATGGTAAACTTTACCATCACAATGCAAGGATGGGCGACCCTCCTTTACAGTGAACAACATTTATATAACCGTGTGTAATGGGGCCATCTATCGCACATGGTTTGTTCATATAAATCGTTTGGGAAATATGAGACCTTCGCACACAGTTACTTTTTTTTTTCTCTCGTGTGTTTCTAACAATCGGAGACGGTGTGTTTAAGCTAATTGTCTGCTTTTCCAGAATCATCGCAAACGTTTTTTCCTAGCTCCTCTTAGTAGTACCTGCATACCCTGCAACACATGCAACATTTCATCAAAGTATTGTACCAAAAATTTATTATATTTGATTGTACATTTGATATAACATATGCATGAACCCATTACAACGTATATCCGATTGCTAGCTATACAAAAGAGTCATTCTTGGTTACGTCTTTGCTTGCTAGACAGGTTTCTGCGAAAAGATCTACCACAGTCAAGACGCTGGTTTGCGGTCTTTGATGAACCTTGTCCGCGGATTTCATGCTGGTTCATTTGAGAGGAACTTGGAAGTGACCCCCTAACCACACGGTAGCCCTTGTGATCATGTTGTGTGCTATATGAAAGAGAGACACTTGGTACGTCATAGTAGCCATATTGCAGGTTTTGACACCATAAGCACAATCCTGGAAAACCGCGTAAAACAATTATCATGTGAGAATAAACCAAGAAAAGGTAGAATTGGATGTTAGGATAAAAACAAATGCTAGGAGATTAGTGGACTTACTCTTGGGTCAAGCGTGTGAGGAGTCTATATCAAGTGCCAAGTGGAGTGGAAGTCAGGAGAAGTACCTTCTAACAAAATTCTAGCAGATGCACAACCTTGCACACCTTCCCTCTTAGTTACACCTTTGTTTATTTGTTCCTAGCATATGCTAATACCATGATATAAGATCGGTAACCTATTCTTCTTGTGCAGTGCTCCCAAAATAATATCCCTGTTATAAAATTCTACCTAGAGTTAGATTTGTGAAAGATGTCGCAAAAATTGTAAACATATTTGTACATATAAACTACCTCGAGATATGAAATGCTAGCTAAAGATAAAATGTAAACACAAATATAAACAGATTGTGCACATCTAATTAACACATTTCTACATGTGACATAGGCATGCCGAATGGGCCTGCCGAATAAGGTACCCGAGGTTATCTGGAGGCCCACGACTCGAAACTTCCATGGTCCAGAAGCCCAAAGAACCTCGATAAGGAATATAGAGTTGTATTAGGAATCACGAATCATGTAACAATATGGGAGTCTCGGATGGCTTCTCAGAGTTTGTAACTTGTACGACACAAAATCCCTCGGCTCTTCCTCCTATATAAAGGGGGGCCGAGGGGAGAGAAGGGGATCGAATCTATTGTCAACACACACACTAAATTTCTGAGTCGGGCACCTTTTCGGCTGAACTTTCGAGATCTACTTGCCCTCTACTCTCTACGAAAGCCTAAGTCTACAATCCGTAGGCATTGACAAGTTGATACCTTGTCAATTGACGTCGTCTATGGGGATTGGAGGCTGCAAGGAGGTGATCTCGATGGCATCGTCAACATCATCAATATCAAGCAATGCGATGGACGGAGGTAAACGGATCCAACCTGATCTCGGCCGTTTTGTTCCTCACCCTCCCGCCCGTTTGCATGCACATGCCGATCTGGAGGAGTCGATGGAGATGACGTTCGGGAGTTTCCGCTTCCTCGTCGGGAAAGAAGGATCGCATCGTCTCGCGGCACCGATTTTTTCGGGACCGTTAGCGGCCGATTCCGATTTCTCGGGATCATCAGCATCATCAATCGAGTCAGGCGACGAGGAGGTTTCGCCACCAAGCCTCACCAAGCCCACCGCCGGCAGGGGACTCGCCGATCTGTTTGGCAACATGACTAGATTCCGATCTGAGTAGTGACTCAGAAAGCATAGACAACGTTGGCTTCACCAACTTCGACTTCATCGACAAATCTACTTCTATTAGGGAGGTCTTCGCTGATCTATACGACGGTGTCACCGACCCTGAAGATGATGAAAATAAAACTACAATATATCACCAAATCTGCGCAATCGGGGAAGCAAGCCGCCAAGAGGACAAAGCGTCGGAGGTTTTCGATGATTTGGGCTACCCATACATCGATCCAGCAGATCTTACGCGTGGAACATGAAACAAATACATCGGGACCACGCCGCGAGAAAAAATACAACTGCCGCAAGAAGCTTGGGATAGAGCTCAGAGAGCCATGAATGGTAAAGACCCGATGACTACCGTGGCTACACCGGAGGTGTTGCAAGCATATCAATATAAACTCGCTCGTGTTGGACGAGAGCTAGAGAAAAAAATAAAGTTACTCGATGAAAGAAGAGCTGCAGCTTGTGCGTCAAGTGTGCGCAGGGCCAACCTGTGTTGACAATCAGGAACCTCGGGAGATAGTCACAGAGACGCCCGTGCAAGAGCAAGATCTCGATTGGCAGATGTTCTCGAGCATGAACGGGAAAACCTGATCCAAAACCTCGACATGTCCTTTATGTCGATAGACACGAGAGGGAACATCATCCCAAGAACTCCGGAAGCAGGATATATGGCGACACATGCCTTCATAATGGCATCTAAACCACCTCAGGGAGATCCCAGGGAAGCACTGTACCAGATGGCTATGGCAGGAGTTGGCGTTATGGGGGCAGCGATAGCAGGTTCGAGCGCACCACAACCCGAAAGTGCTCCACGAAGAAATAGTCCAAGGCAAAATAGTCCCCGACCCACTACGGTGGCGGCGCGATATCCTCCACGAGAAGGTGGCGCGAGGAACACGGTGACCCAGGCTCGAGTCGACAGAGCACGGGACGAGCGGAACCGCGAAAACAGAACACGAGAACGTTGACACTCACCAGAAGTTAGCGAGGAGGATTTGTGTGGACTCCCTTGCTTCACCCGACGAGTTCGTAAAACTAAAGTATTTTGTAGCTTCAAGTTACCTGACAGCTACAAAAAATTCGACGGATTGCAAGTTCCTGAGGATTGGCTAGTTGATTACTTAGAGACAGTGAAGCTGATGGGCGGAACCAGGGCAACGGCCATGCAGAGCATTCAGGTCCACCTTAGCGGAGCCGCAAGATCCTGGATGAAGAAGCTACCGGAAGGATCCATCGATAGCTGGGAAACTTTCGAGGACTTGTTTGTAAGGAATTTCCATTCCACGTGCAAGAAACCTGCATCAATAGAGCAGTTAAGAACTTGCAGGCAGAAGTCGGACGAATCAATGAGGATGTACATCCAGAGGTGGAGCATCATAAAAAATTTGGCTGAGAACGTGTCCGATGAAAGAGCAATCTACGCGTTTGTTGCAGGAATCCGAAGCAGAGATCTAATCGAGGAATTGGGAAGGTCCAACCCAAGAGCAATAACTGACCTCATGGAGATAGCGAATCCCTGGGTTGACAGGAAAGATGATGTTCATAACAAACGACAGAGGTCACCCGAGGAGGATCGCAACAGAAATAACAATCAAAATAGGCGATGTTTTCGCCACTTCACAGATTACGACGGCCCCAGCCAAGTGGCGGCTGGCTTCCGAGGAAATAGTGGAGGAAATCATCGGGATGATTACCAGCGGAACAATGACCAGCGCAACGATCATAGATATGCGCCGAGTTCCAGCCGGAAAAATAATGGGCCTGGGTTCCTAAGGCCATACAACATGTCACCCGAAGATCTGTTGAATGGGTCGTGCCAGATGCACTTCTACCTCGACAATGAGTGACAAGGGATTAACTTATCAATGCCTACAGATCGTAGACTAGGGTTTTAGTCGGAAGTAGAGGGCAAGTAGATCTCGAAGGTTTCAGCCGAAAAGTACTCGACGATGTAAAAAACTAGGGTTGCGTGAGACAATGAATCGATGCTTTCTTTGTCCCTTGACTCCCCCTTATATAGGAGGCGGAGCCGAAGGATTCGTAATACACAAGTTACAGAGTCCGGGAGGGTTTCCAACCCATCCCGCAAGATTACAAGTATTATTTCCTAATACAACTCCAGCTTTCCTTAACAGTAATTTGGGCTTCCGATTCTCTTTATCCTTCGAGTCATGGGCCTTCAGTAAACCCCGGGTACCATCTTCGGCAGGCCCATTGGGGATGCCTATGTCAGTAGCCCCCGAGATTTTGCTTGAATCGCAGAGTCAGGGAAAATCTCCAACTTTATATTCGTTCAATAGCTCTAAACTTTATCATGTATCTTTGGATACGAAATTATATATTGTACAGGGATAATGGTAGTTGGGGCTAGTTCATCTGACGGATCAGGTACTAGTTAACTGCTCTAGTAGCAATCCGCGAAAACCTACTTCAAGATCACGTCCCTGGACATGATCTCGGCATACTAGTGTAAACTTCGACAGATGCCGCTTAAGGTCTTACCATTCTGTCGAGTCCCAGTCATATTTTATCGGGTACCTAACGCGTCCGTTAGGATTTTTCTTCATATCTGTTGATACGAAAAAAAGTAGCAAACCGACGTCGGAGACGGCGCCACGCCACACATAACAGATCTGGGGTCTTACCTTCGCAAAGTTTTGCGGCATTCAGAAATTGTTCGCAACTTCGGAATAGCACATTTTATTGAGTCAACGGATGACTTATATTGCCTTCCTGATGGGAGTATATGTAGAGTTATTTATATAACTCGAAATATGCTCGCTTGTTCTTCCTTCTCTCTCTTTTGTATTATAATTTCATCGGGCACGCGAACAGCGTTCCCGATGGGAGTAGCCCCCGAGGCTACAGCCAAGGACTTGTGCTTGGGTGTAGGCTCAATGCCTTATGTTGCTATATTTTCTTTCTTTTTTGAAGTTTTCACATCTATCGGGTGCGCGACCAGCGCTCCCGATGGGAGTAGCCCCCGAGGCTATGAACAAATGCTTGTATTTGATCATAGGCTCTCGCCATTTCTATTTTGTCACTCTCGAGGTTTTCATTGTTTCGAAGTAGCCCCCGAGCATTTGATCAAAAACTTGTATTTGACCAAAGGCTCTCGAAATAATCAACAATTTTCTGTTGTCGCCATTATTATGAAGCTGCTTAGAAGAATTTTTCTCTTGCCAAGGTGACATCATTGCTGACGATAGCCACGACCGCTGTATAGGGAAAACGCGAGAACTGTTCTCTCTCTGCCTTGCGGGCCCAAATTCCTCATCAAGTTGACACGTCGTGCAAGTGGGGGACACACGTCCTCCACTTTTCCTGGCGCACGTACTGTAGCTCCTATTCTTTCTCGTCTGAATGAAATTACTTTTTACCCCTTGTCCACGTGTACACCATCTATGCCGCAATCTCTTCATCCAACGGTGCGTCGATTCACCGCACCTCTATTTAAGGTCATCGTCTTCCTCCTTGTAAACTTTCGCTCGCGCCGCACCTCTGCTTCTCCTCTGCAAAATCCTCCACTGCTCCCATTGCCTCTTGCGCTCAACCACGCTCACACCCTTCTCCTCCACGCTCATTGATGCCACCACGCGCGCGTCTAACCAGGCATAACACTCCGGAATCCAAGATGGCCGCCGAAGATCTGGAGTGGGAGAGATCCAAGATCTCCAACCAGGATATGAACCTGCTGAAGAAGCTGGGGTTCACCAAGAAGGAGAACGCGTTGCGCTTCCCCAAGGAGGAGAGCTATCCATCGCCTCCAATCGAGTACCGGGTCAGTTTCGTTGACCATCTCATCCGCGGTCTTTCTCCCCCTATCCACGAGTTTCTTCGAGGTCTTCTTTTGTCTATGGGCTTCAGCTGCATCAGCTGACGCCCAATTCCATCCTGCACGTGTCGATTTTTATCACACTGTGTGAATGCTTCCTCGCAGTCCAACCTAATTGGGCTCTGTGGAAGCGCATCTTCTGCCTCCGCCGTAATGGCTCCCACAACGTCGCCTATAACATCGGCGGCGTTGTTATCTGTGTTCGTTCCGACGTTGAGTACTCCGACGTCAAATTACCTGACTCCGTCCAAGGGTGGCGCAAGAAATGGCTCTATGTGCACGAAGAGAGCTCCGATTCAGTGGAGAACAATATCGCCCCTTTCGACGGAGAAGCCCAAATCCTTCGCCGCCGTTCCTGGGATGCTGAAGCCACGGAAGATGAGAAATTGGCGACAGAGGCGCTGATGACTCGCATCCACCAGCTACAGAACACCCGTGGAAAGGAACTGTCAGGTATTCAAATCACAGCCTATTTCCTTAGGATTAGAGTGCAGCCTCTCCAGGCTCGCAAAAATCCCCTTTGGATGTACGCTGGTGAAGAAGACGTCGACAGGCTCTCCAAAGACCTTCCTGTGAAGGATTTGGAAAAATTGATCCGAAGGATCTCGTCGCTCAGCAAGAAGGATACTATTCCATCCTCTTGTCGCATTACACCATATAGTGGCGCCAATCCCCTTCCCGAGGTAATTGTTCCTCTTGACTACTATATTGTCTCCTCGAGTTTTTGGTATCTGTCGACTACTATCTTGCTAGCGTCCATTGCATAACTGTTTGTCGACACTCTTTGTTTTTCACAGAACCACCCTGTTCTGGCTTCTCTTCCTCCTCTTCCCGAAGGTGGAGAAGTCGAAGAACGTACTGTTGTCGAGGAGGACAACCAGGGTACTTCTCGCCCTGAAAGTGAAGTCGCGGGTTCTCAAAAATCCGCGGCTTCTTCTGAAAAAGAAGCCGAGTCTGAGGCCACTGCCTCGACACTCTCCCCTCCTTCCGCTGTTTCTCCAAGGAACAAGAGGAGAAGGGACGAAGGTGCCGATTCTGGCACCTCCAAGGCCGGCGCACCTCCTGCCAAAGAAGTTGGTCCTTCTGAAAAGAAGACAGCTTTCAATCCTTACGAGGATGCCCTTATCAGCTCGTTAGTTCTCTATTGCTCTTTATTGTTTGCTCTCGATGTTTTTGTCTATGTTGATTCTTATATTCTCGCCTTGTGTTGTAGCGGTGACGAGGATGAAGATCAACCTATTGACACGACTGCTCGAACGAGTACGTCGCGTACTTTAGTTGTTTCTGAAGCTCAGCCTGATGGAGATGAAACCTCGCCTCCTTAGCAAAATATCGAGCATCCTACTCCACCTGCAAGCCCCCGTGCCCCTTCGCCAAAGAGGGCAAGGATCGAGCCAGCCAAGGAGTCTACCCTACAACTTGGTGGCTCCACGACTCCTCCTTTGGATGACGTAAGTTGCTCACTTCTCCTCTTTTGTGCAAATTACTTTTCGATGCTATTGACTCTTTTTTGTTTTTTGCTTCTTTTTTCTGTACTTTTTTGCGGTCGAGCTTTTTACCTTATTGATGCTTGCTTCTCTTTTTTCTTTGTCAGCCTTCGATGAAGGAATTCATCCATCTCGGTACCCAATTTGTCGGGTACCGCGACTATGCTAAAAAAGCCGAAGGTAATATTCTGCTACTTCTTCTGGCAAATGACCTCTTCCTCCTTTCTTGTCATGATTTTGATTGCTGTCGACTATTTTGTCAGAAAATCTTGTGGAAGCCAACAAGCGTGCTGACGCACTTGCTCGTAAACTGGAGCAAAGTGAAAAAGCTCGTAAGAAGGCTGAAGCAGATGCCAAGAAAGCTAAGGCAGATGCCGCCGCTGTCGAAGATCTTCGAAAAAGACTTCATGACGCGGAAACTGCCTTGAGCGACAACATATCCGAGCAAGATGTTCGTGAAGCTGAAATCCTCAGTCGCTTGCAATCGCAAAGTCGACGTTTTGTCAGTAAGCCCTTAAACCTTTGCTACCTCTTCGGGTTAACAAATTTATCCTTGCGCAATCTTTGACGACCTTTCTTTTGCTTCTTCGTAGGGAAAACACACCAGGATTTTGACTTGGAGTGTCCTGAAGGCGATCAGCTACTTGACGAGCTTTCCCCTCTTGAATTTCATGGAGAAGAAGCACGCGAAGGCCTTACTGAAGCTAGAGCAGGTCTGTCGCGTCTTTTTCCTTATTTCTTCCCGAAGACACAAGAGCCCAAGATTTTCACAAATCTCGCCAAGCACTTCAACTCCCAAGAAGATCTTGGGCTTAAACTTCGCCAAGAAGGCCTGAAGATTGGTGTCGAGGGCACCATTGCTCTGGTTGCGGACAGCCAACAGGACGTCAACTGGGCTAAGGTTGGCGAGATAAAGGAGATGGAAACGAAGAAGTGGCAATCCTTGATTAAGGCTGCCAAACCTAACTCCAAGACAATTCTTGCTTTCCTCGGTTGCAAGCCAACTCCTGCTCCAAGCTCATCCAAGCCGGAGGTCAAGTAGACCACCCTGTCTTTCTTATTTTTTCTTTTTCTTTTTCTTTTTTCCTTTTGATGTTGTCGCCAAATTAGCTTTTGGCGACACTTCTCCCACTAGTTTGCTAGGGTATCTTCCATTGTAATGCCTTGTAAATATTCTGAGAATCAATGGAATTCTATTTTGCCTGATGATTGATGTCGAACCTTTTGTTTTCAGTTGATATTTGATAACTACACTTCAACTCCTCGTCCCTCCGATGTTTTTCCTGCTTCCTCTCGCTCGAAGAAAACGCCTATTGATAGTGAATTTGGTGAAGATTCCTCGAGTAAAGGTTCAGCGCAGGACTTGGAGGAACTTCGTCAGCAGCTTCAGTATGCGAAGAAGCAAACACTTGTGATCATGGAGCAGTCTCGAAAGTCATCCGAAAAAGAGAAAGTTGCGCTGCAGCAGGCTCAGGAAGCCATAGCTGCCAAGGAAGCCGCCATTTCTGAAGCTGCAAAGGCTACCACCCGAGAGAATTTTATGCTCGAGTTGATGAATGAAGCCAGCCTGGATATGTCAGGTATGCTTTTGCAAACAAAAACTTCTTCTGTTTTTTCGTTGTTTCCTCCTTTGATATTCTTGTGCTGTCGCCAAATAGGTTCCTTTCTAGACACTGCTGCCGAAGACCAAAGGGTAGACACCAGGACAAATCTCCTGGTTAACCTTTCACTTGACCATGGTTCTCTGTTCTGGGCCACTCCAGAACGCACCCGACAGATTGTTAGATTTCAAGATCGCGCTTGTCAAGTTCGTGAATTCCTTGATTTCTGTACAAGGACATTGTCTTTAGTTTACAGCACCTTGTTTTCGCGCAACAAGATGCCAGAAACCCTGCCTGCTCTGATGGATAAATTCCGGGATGCACCTCGAATCCATGGATTTGTACGGGCTCAAATGTCTGCTGGCGCAAGATTTGCTATGATTATGATACAAATCTGCTATCCGAAGTTAGACATGAGTCGAATTGTTGCCAAGTGCCTAGCCAAGATGGAGAAGAGGAAAAGGAATATTGACAAAATTGATGATGTGGTGAAGCCTGTAGCAGAAAACATGATGGATGAATTGCTTCGGATGGATGCTGAGTTCTTCGTGAAGGGTAGCTATGCTGAACATAGTACTCGTGCTTCCAATAGTGAACGACTGACCACAGATAACATACTAGGCGGCCGTTAATAATTTTTCCTTTGTCTTGCCGATTTTTCTCAATGATTGCACCTTGTATATTGTAAACATAATCTATATTGTAAAGCCACTAGATATGTTTTCCTTAATTTCTTGTCAAGCCCCCGAGTGTTTCGGTGGTGAATTTCTTTATTGTGTATGCGAGGTTTGGACCAAGGCAACTAAATTGTATTGAGTATACTATATTTGCGGGTACGAGCCCCCGAGCCTTTTTTGCTGATCGCTATTTTGTATCTTCGTTTATTTTGCGAGGTGATTTGCTCCAAGGCGAAATATTTTCGGTAATATATATTGTAACTCTTGGGCACAAGCCCCCGAGTTTGTCGAAGAAAAAGATATATATCTCCACTATCTTTATTATATTGCGGCACCGCGAGCCCGCCTCATTAAAAACCTTTTCCAACCCCACTCGGTGCCCTGAAAAAGGAAAAGAGTGCGTCTGAAAACTCGCGGGCGTTTCATTACATTGTATTTTTACAAGGAGGACTATATTTCGACTCTAGGCGTAAAAACGCCTGAGTTGTGCTACGTTCCAGGGGTTTTTCTCGGGAGCCCCCGTCTTCTTGTCCTTTATCCTGTACGCTCCTCCTTCGATTACTTCTGTGACGACGTAAGGGCCGAGCCATGGCGACTCGAGTTTTTCAGTACTGTTTTGATTGAGTAGTAGAACTAAGTCTCCAACCTGAAAGGATCTTGGTCGCAAACGTCGACTGTGGTAATTTTTCAAGTCTTGCTGGTACTTAGTGACCCGTGATAATACTTCATCTCTGGCTTCGTCCAATGCGTCGACATCGTCTTCCAATGCTTTTCTAGAAGCTTCTTCATCATACTCCGTGACTCTTGGGGAATCATGTTCTATCTCTATTGGCAATACTGCCTCAGCTCCATGGACCAGAAAAAACGGAGTCTCCTGTGTCGCCGTATTTGGTGTTGTTCGGATACTCCACAACACACTTGGCAATTCCTCTGGCCAAGTATGTCGAGCTTTTTCCAATGGTCCTAACAAGCGCTTCTTGATACCATTGATACCATTGGCTTTCTCGACTTGGCCGTTGGTTTGTGGATGCGCAACTGACGCGAAGTGCAATTTGATGCCCATCTCTGCACAATATGCCTTGAATTCCTTGGATGTAAAATTACTGCCATTGTCCGTGACGATGCTATGAGGTACTCCAAACCGAAAGACAATGCTTTTCACGAACTTAATTGCGGATGCTCCATCTGGTGAATTTATCGGTTTTGCTTCTATCCACTTCGTGAACTTGTCGACAGTGACGAGCATGTACTCGTATCCTCCTGGCGAAGCTTTGTGTAATTTTCCCACCATATCGAGACCCCACTGAGCAAAGGGCCAAGACAAGGGTATTGGCATCAATTCTGCTGCCGGAGAGTGAGGCTTTGCGGCAAATCTCTGGCACGCATCGCAAGTTCGTACTATCTCCTTTGCATCCTCGATTGCTGTCAACCAATAAAAACCTGCTCGAAAAACCTTAGCCGCGATAGCTCGACTGCTTGCATGATGACCACATATTCCTTCGTGTACGTCCTTCAGCATCATCCTTCCTTCTTCGGGTGTGACACACCTTTGTAACACACCCGAAATACTTCGCTTGTATAACTCCCCTTTAACCACCGTAAAATCTTTGGATCATCTAATAACTCGCCTTGCTTCAACTGGATCGTCGGGTATTTCTTTCCTTAGGATGTATGATATGTAAGCTTGCACCACGGAACTTGCACCATCATTACTAGTTCCTCTTCCTCTTCTTCTTCTAGTGCTTCTTTAGGAGCCCTCGAGGGTTTCTCATCCTTCTGCTTCTTCTGTGCTTTCTTCGGCTTTGTAGATCTTTCAGCTATCTCTTCCCAAAACACGCCTGGTGGAATTGCGAGGCACTGCGACCCGATGTTTGCAAGAACATCGGCTTCATCATTGCTCAGCCTGCTGATGTGATTTACTTCGCATCCATCAAACAGCTTCTCTAGCTCGTTATACACTTCTTTGTATGCCACCATACTATCGTTGACTGCATCACATTGGTTCATGACTTGCTGAGCCACCAATTGTGAGTCGACAAATATTTTTAGTCGAGTTGCACCACAAGCCTTCGCCATCTTCATCCCGTGTATAAGAGCCTCATATTCTGCCTCATTGTTGGACGCGTTTGGGAACGTCATCCGTAAGACATACTTTAATTTGTCGCCTTCAGGTGATATTAGTATCACTCCTGCTCCAGCTCCTTCTAATCTCTTGGATCCGTCGAAGTTCATAGTCCAAGTTCTCGAAAAATCTGGGGGTCCTGTATTTTGTAACTCCATCCACTCTGCGATGAAGTCCGGTAAAATTTGCGACTTTATTGCTTTTATTTTCTCGTACGTGATGTCGGGGAAAGCTCTATTCCCCAAAGGGAGACACGACCCATAGCTTCTGGATTGTTTAGTATATTGGACAAGGGCGCCTCATTAACCACTATTATCGGATGTGCCGAAAAATAGTGCCGCAGTTTTCTTGCGGTTGTAAACACTCCATATGCTAGCTTCTGGTACTGCGGGTACCGCTGTTTTGAAGGCGATAAAACTTCACTGATGAAATATACCGGCCTCTGCACTCCATGGAGTTTTCCTTCCTCTTCTCTTTCGACAACGAGTGCCGTGCTGACCACTTGAGGCGTGGCTGCAATATATAACAAGAGGGGTTCCTTCTCTTTAGGCGCCACCAAGATTGGTGGTATCGAAATTGTGCGCTTGAGGTCTTCGAAAGCTCTATCTGCCTCTTCGTTCCATTGGAACTTCTCTCCTTGTTTGATTAAAGCGTAGAACAGTAACACTTTTTCTCTCAGTCTGGCGACGAATCTGCTTAAAGCTACGACTCGCCCAGTTAGCTATTGTATTTCTTTCAACTTTGTTGGCTTCCTCATTGTTATGATAGCTTGAATTTTTTCTGGATTAGCTTCAATCCCTCTTGCTGAGACTAGGAACCCGAGAAGTTCTCCTGCAGGAACGCCGAAAGAACACTTCATCGGATTCAGCTTGAGACAAAACTTGTCAAGGTTGTCGAAAGTTTCCTTTAGGTCCTCGATTAGTGTTGCCCCCTTTTTTTGACGTTATAACGACATCGTCAATGTATACTTGTACATTTTTCCCAATCTGTGTTGCTAAGCACTTCTGCATCATCCGCTGATATGTTGCTCCCGCGTTTTTCAGACCAAAGGGCATTGTTCTGTAACAAAACACGCCGTAAGGTGTAATGAACGCTGTTTTGACCTCATCCTCTTCTTTTAACCTGTTCTGGTTATAACCAGAGTATGCGTCCAGGAAGGAAAGACGTTCACATCCTGCCGTGGAGTCGATAATTTGATCGATCCTTGATAGGGGGAAGTGATCCTTTGGACAGTGCTTGTTAAGACACGTAAAGTCGACACACATGTGAAGGACTTTAGTGTTTTTCTTCGGGACCAGCACTGGGTTTGCTACCCACGTGGCCTCTGTATGTAGCTCTTTAATGAAACCAGCTTCTCTGATTCGATCAATCTCTGACAGCATAGCTTTGCGGTTTGGTTCCGAAAAACGCCGCAAAAGTTGCTTAATTGGTCTCGCTATTGGATCCAAGTTTAGGTGGTGCTCGGCAAGTTCCCTGGGTACTCCTGGCATGTCAGCTGGACACCATGCGAAGATTTTCCAGTGCTCACGGAGGAACTCGACGAGCGCGCTTTCCTATGCGAGGTCCATATCTGTCGCGATGGACGTCGTTTTCTTCGGATCTGTCGGGTGAATCTGCACCTCCTTGGAATCTTTTGCAGTGTTAAAGGTTGGTTCCTTGTTAGGCCTTCCTACATCTGGTAGCACATCATAATCCGTCGTGAGCCTTGACGCCATATACTCTGCTTGCATCCTAAAAGTTTCTGACAGTCGATGAAAATCCTTGTCGCATTTATCGGCTAACGCAAAACTTCCTTTGACTGTAATTGGTCCTTTGGGTCCAGGCATCCTCCATAACAGGTACGTGTAGTGCGGTACCGCCATAAACCTGGCATATGCTGGTCGTCCCAACAAGGCGTGGTATTGCGATGGGAAATCCACGACTTCAAACTCCAGCCTCTCTATTCTATAATTTTCTCGGGTCCCAAACTGAACGTCGAGATTGATCTTCCCCAACGGATAACTCGGCCTTTCTGGTGTGATACCATGGAAACGTGTGTCGGTTGGTTTCAAATTTGCTAGAGATATGTTCATCTTCCTTAGTGTATCTACGTACATAAGGTCTAGACTGCTGCCTCCATCTATGAATACTCGAGATACGTCAAATCCTGCGATTACTGCTGGTAAGATAAGTGCTGACTGTCCTGGTCGAGGAACTTGCTGCGGGTGATCCGCTATTGTGAAGCCAATGTCCTGCCGTGACCAATTTAGGTACTCAATCGTTGGTGGAGGCATCTTCTCTGCCATGAACACCTGTCGCGAGATTACTTTCTGGGCTCTATTGGACGGCCTACCCTTCTGAATCATCGAGACCGCACCATTGGAGTTGGGGTCAATGTATGGAGGTGGTTGTGGCGCTGCCGCTATTCTGAGCTGGTGTCGATTTTCGTCCGTAATTGCGGGAGGAGGTGGCAAGTGGATCTCACTCCTGGGCCCTTGAGGGTTTCTATTTGTCGCCTGAGCATTGGCTTGCCCTGCAAACCTTAGCATTGCCTAAAAATTTCGACAGTCCTTCTGCAGGTGTCCTGACTGTCTCTTCCCATTGCTGTCGAGATAAAAGTGCATCTGACACGACCCGTTCATCATGTCCTCAGGGGACACGAAAGGTCTCTGGAACCTTGGCCCATTATTTTGCCTATTATTTCGAGAACTGTCTCTATTGTCGCCTCGCTGCTCGCTACTCCTTTGATAGTCATCTCTATTGCCTCCTCCAGCGCTTGCTCGAAACCCAGCCAAAATTTGACCAGGAGCATCGTAACTCGAGTACTGCCGAGAAAATCGTCGCCTATTTTGGAAATTTCGATTGCGGTCCTCTTCAGGCGACCTGTGCCGTTTATTGTGAACAGCATCCTCTCTATCTGCCCATCTGTTTGCTATCTCCATCAGTGCTGATACTGTTTTTGGGTTAGTTCTCCCCAAATCCTCGACAAAGTCTCCTCGTCGAATTCCTGCTATGAACGCATCTATCGCTCTCTTGTCAGATATGTTCTCTGCCGAGTTTTTAATGATATTCCACCTTTGAATATACTTTCTCATTGACTCATCATGCTTTTGTCGACACGATCTCAACTCTTCTAACGACGCGGGTTTTTTACAGGTAGATCGGAAGTTCTTGACGAACACATCCTCAAAACTGTCCCAGCTGTCGATGGAACCTGGGGGAAGCTTTTTTTATCCACGATCTTGCGGCTCCACTCAGATGTACTTGGATGCTCTGCATGGCTGTTGCTCTGGTTCCTCCTATCAGCTTCACCGTCTCGAGATAATCGACTAGCCAGTCCTCTGGATCTTGCAGGCCGTCGAATTTTTTGAAATTGTCGGGTAATTTAAACCCTGAAGGAACTCGAGTTTTCCGGACCCTCCTTGTAAAGCACGGCAGCCCACACATATCCTCATCATCTATCTCTGGGGAGTGTCGGTGTTCCCTTCTATTTTGTCGTGCTCTGTCCACCCGTGCTTGTGCTGATGTGTCTCGTGCTCCACTTGTTCTCTCGAGACCTGGTGCTGCTGCAGCGGGTCGTGGACTATTTTGCCTTGCTGCCCCTTCAGGAGGTGGAGTTACGAATGCTATCCCCATGACTCCGACTCCTGCCATGGCCATATTGTACAGTGCTTCTCTTGGATCTCCGGGAGGTGGTCTATTTGCGAGGATAAAGGCTTGCGTCGCCATATACCCAGCTTCCGGTGTTTTGGGAATAATATTCCCCCTCGTGTCGATTGACATAAAAGACATGTCGAGGTTTTGAACTAAGTTTTCTCTCTCTGCTTCAGGTATGTTTTGCAGACGAGATCTCGCTCTCCTTCGAGCTTCCCCGTGACTATCTCCCGAAGTTCCTGAATGTCGACTTAGCTCCGCTCTTCGCCTGCTTGATGCGGAGGCTGCTTCCTGCCTCCTATCTAACTCAATTTTCTGTTTCTCAAGCTCCCTCCTGATACGGGCAAGCCTATATTGGTATGCTTGTGACTCCTCAGGTGTTGCCGCAATAGTCATTGGTTCTGTGCCATCGATAGCTCTTGCGACTCGATCCCATACGGCCTGCGGAAATTGCACCATCTCTCGTGTTCCTGTTCCGATATATTTTGTTCCCAAACCTCGCGCAAGATCTGCGGGATCGACATACGGATTTCCCGCATCATCGAAAGCCTCTGACGTTGTTGGTTCTATCCGGCTTGGTTCTCCAATTGCGTAGATCTGATGATATTTTGGACGCTGGACTTTGTCGGGTTTGGTGACACCATCACAGAGATTGGTGAAGACCTTTCCAATGGTGATGGATTTGTCGATGAAGTTGAAGCTGTCAGTGTCGCTCGAGTCATCGCTTATACAGGAGTCCGCAGATGACTCGAAGGACATGTCGCTGAAGATCTTGACGAGTTTTTCGCTCGCCCTGGTGCTGATGAAGCGTGGCGATGAAATCTCCTCGTCGCCTGACTCGATTGATGATGCTGAGCTCGAAAAATCGGGATCGACCGCCGATAATCCCGATGAGATCGGAATTTCGAGACGATAAGCTCCTTCTTTCTCGACGCGAAAGTGGAACTTTCCGAACGTCATCTCCATGGGCTCCTCCAGATACGCATATGCATCCAAACGGGAGGGCGGGTGAGGTACAAAATCAACTAAACCAGTTTCGATCTGTTTACCTCTGTCCATTGTGTTGCTTGCAATTGATGAAGTCGACGATCTTGAACGTGCCATCGAGATCAGATCCTTGGCACCTCTAATTCCCACAGACGGCGCCAATTGACAAGGGATTAACTTATCAATGCCTACAGATCGTAGACTAGGGTTTTAGTCGGAAGTAGAGGGCAAGTAGATCTCGAAGGTTTCAGCCGAAAAGTACTCGACGATGTAAAAACTAGGGTTGCGTGAGACAATGAATTGATGCTTTCTTTGTCCCTCGACTCCCCCTTATATAGGAGGCGGAGCCGAAGGATTCGTAATACACAAGTTACAGAGTCCGGGAGGGTTTCCAACCCATCCCGCAAGATTACAAGTATTATTTCCTAATACAACTCCAGCTTTCCTTAACAGTAATTTGGGCTTCCGATTCTCTTTATCCTTCGAGTCATGGGCCTTCAGTAAACCCCGGGTACCATCTTCGGCAGGCCCATTGGGGATGCCTATGTCAATGAGGGAAAGAGACAGTCGGGTCATCTTCAGAAGGACTGCCGAACTTTTCAAGCTCTCCGAAGATACGCGGAAAACACCAACACGCAAGCAACAAATAGGGGGTACGTGCAGGGGCCAATGAGTGAAATTCACCTGCCACCACCACCCGCAATTAACAGTGAAATCAACATCAACTGCAACTTGCGGCACCTCCGGGCAATAAAGACGACTTCATAGACACAACGGGAGCAGTATCGATGATACAGAAAGGAAGACCCTTGAACAGAGCGCAGAAGTTAATTTTGTGGCAGGTGTTCATGGCAGAAAAGTTGCCTCCACCAACCATTGAGTACCTTAATTGGTCGGGGCAGGCAATAGGATTCACCCAAGAGGACCACCCACCTCAAGTTCCACGACCAGTGCAGTCAGCTATGATCTTACCAGCGGTGATCGTGAGATTTGAGGTCTCCCGCATATTCATAGATGGAAGAAGCAGTCTAAATCAAATATACGCAGATATGCCGTGGAAGATGAATATCTCTTTGGTAAATTTGACACCAACAGATACGGATTTTCATGGCATCACATCTGAGAAGCCAAATTATCCTCTTGGAAAGATTCTACTCGACGTTCAGTTTGGAACACGAGAAAACTTCAGGAAGGAGAAGCTAGAGTTCGAAGTTATCGACTGGCCATCTCAATATCACGCTCTCTTGGGACGACCCGTATATGCCAGATTCATGGCTGTGCTGCATTATACATACCTATTATGGAGGATCCCTAGACCCAATGGCCCAATCACAGTCAAAGGAAGTTTTGCTCTGGCAGATAAGTGCGACAGGGACTTTCACAAGCTCTCCGAAACCTTTGAGATGCAGGTTGAGTACGAAGCATCCAAGCTCACCACCAACTACGACGTGTTACCCGATGGAGGTAGATCCTTGCAAGAGCAAGCTTTCGACACCTCCAAGAACTCTAAGGAAGTGCAGATCCACCCGACATATCCAAGAAATACGACATCCATCACGTCCAACTTGGACAGCGCATAGGAAAGCGCGCTCGTCGAGTTCCTCCGTGAGCGCTGGGAAATCTTTGCATGGTGTCCAGCTGACATGCCAGGAGTACCCAGGGAACTTGCCAAGCACCCACTCAATCTAGATCCAAGGGCTAGACCAATTCGACAACCTTTGCGGCGATTCTCCGAGCCAAACCGCAAAGCCATGCTATCTGAGATCCGTCGGCTCAAAGAAGTGGTTTCATCAAGGAGATGCACACTGAGGCCACGTGGGTCGCTAATGCAGTGCTGGTCCTGAAGAAAAACACTGAAGTCCTTCGTATGTGCGTCGATTCCACGTGTCTCAATAAACATTGTCCATAGGATCACTTCCCCCTCCCGAGGATCGACCAAGTTATCGATTCCACGGCTGGTTGCGAACCTCTTTCCTTCCTCGACGCGTATTCTGGTTACAATCAGATCCACTTGAAAGAAGAAGACGAAGTCAAAACAGCTTTCATAACCCCTTATGGTGTATTCTGCTACAGAACAATGCACTTCGGGTTGAAAAACGCGGGAGCCATGTATTAGCGGATGATGCAGAAGTGCCTCGCCACACAGATTGGAAAAAATGTTCAAGTGTACATCGACGATGTCATCATAACAACAAAGCAAGGATCATCCCTGATCGATGATCTCAAGGAAACCTTCGACAACCTCGACAAGTTCCGTCTCAAGTTGAACCCAACAAAGTGTTCCTTTGGTGTTCCTGCAGGAGAACTCCTCGGATACTTAGTGTCAGCCAGGGGAATTGAGGCCAATCCAGAGAAAATACAGGCTATCTTAACGATGAGAAAACCAACCAAGCTCAAGGATACATCAGCTGACTGGAAGAGTCACAGTTTTGAGTAGGTTTGTCGCCAGGTTGGGAGAAAAAAACGTTTCCTTTTTACGCGTTAATCAAGCAAGGGGAAAATTCGAGTGGAATGAGGAAGCAGACAAAGCTTTCGAGCATCGTAAGCGAACTATCTCGACACCATCAGTACATGTGTCACCCCAAGAAAAAGAACCCCTGATGGTATATATCGCGGCCACACCTCAGGTGGTCAGCACAATCCTCGTGGTAGAGCGAGAGGAAGGAGGAAAAATTCACGGAGTACATCGGCCAATATATTTTCTCAGCGAAGTTTTGTCACCATCCAAACAACGCTACCCGCAATATCAGAAGTTGGCCTATGGAGTCTTTATGTCAGTGCGTAATTTAAGGCACTATTTTTGGCACACTCGATAATAGTGGTCAACAAGGCGCCCCTCTCGAACATACTGAACAATCAAGAAGCCACATGACGTGTCTCCCTGTGGGGAATCGAGCTTTCCTCTCAGGACATCACATATGAAAAAACAAAGGCGATCAAATCGCAAATTCTACCGGACTTTGTGGCAGAGTGGATGGAACTACAAAATACGGGACCCCTAGATCTATCGAGCACGTGGCATATGAATTTCGACGGGTCCAAGAGATTGGAAGGAGCTGGAGTAGGCGTAGTACTTGTCTCACCACAGGGCCACAAGATGAAGTATATATTGCGGATGACCTTCCGCAACACATCCATTAATGAGGCAGAATATGAGGCCCTGATTCACGGGATGAAGATGGCAAAGGCGTGCGGCGCTATTCACTTAAAAATCTTCGGCGACTCCCAGTTGGTGGCTCAACAGGTGATGAACAAGTGCGACGCTGTCAACGACAACATGATAGCATATAAGGAAGTATACAATGAACTCGAGACAACCTTCAACGGCTGCGAAGTTAATCACGTAAGCAGGCTCAACAATGACAAAGCCAATGTTTTGGCAAATGTCAGCTCAAAGTGCCTTCCCATACCACCTGGAGTTTTCTGGGAAGAAATCAAAGATCAACCAAACCGAAGAAGGTGCCGAAGCAGCCGAAGAAAAAGGAGAAATCCAAGAAAGACTCGGGGGCTCCAGCAGCTCGAGAAACGCATACATCGGAAGATGAAGAAGAACCAGAGGAGGTCATGATGATTCAAATTCCTTGGATGCAGGTTTATCTGGCGTATATCACGAAGAAAGAGATACCTGATGATCCGGTTGAAGCAAGGCGAATTATGCGGCGATCCAAAGCATTTACCGTGGTTAAAGGGGAACTATACAAGCGAAGCATCTCAGGAGTGTTACAAAGGTGCGTCACACCTGAGGAAGGACGAGTTATACTAAAGGACATACACGAAGGAGTATGTGGCCACCACGCAAGCAGTCGAGCAATAGCAGCCAAAGTTTTTCGAGCAGGATTTTATTGGCTGATAAGAATAGAGGATGCAAAGGACATAGTGCGCACCTGCGACGCTTGCCAGAGATTTGTGTCGAAACCTCATTCTCCAGCATCAGAATTAATGTCGATACCATTGGCTTGGCCTTTCGCACAATGGGGGCTCGACATGGTGGGCAAATTGCACAAGTCTTGGCTAGGAGGACACGTGTATTTGCTCGTGGCTGTAGATAGATTCACCAAGTGGATCGAAGCAGTGCCAGTAACTTCAGCAAATGCAACATCGGCGGTGAACTTCATCAAGGGGATATTTTTTCGGTTCGGCATCCCAAACAACATAGTTACAAACAACGGCAACAACTTTACCTCTCGCGAATTCAAGGACTACTGCGAAGGCGTGGGCATCAAGCTGCAGTTCGTATCGGTGGCGCACCCGCAAACCAATGGCCAAGTCGAAAAAGCCAACAGTCTCATCGACAACGGCATCAAGAAATGTCTGCTAACACCACTTGAGAAAGCGCGACACACTTGGGTCGATGAGTTTCCCTACATGCTGTGGAGCCTATGCACCACGCCGAACGCAGCAACTCAAGAAACAACATTCTTCTTGGTCCATGGAGCTGAAGCAGTGCCCCTGGTAGAAATAGAACACAACTCTCCCAGAGTCGTGGAATATGAAGAAAAACTTTGCAGAAGGCGCTGGAGGATGATGTCGATGCACTCGACGAAGCAAGAGATGTGGTGCTATCACGAGTAAGCGCGTACCAGCAGAACCTCAAAAATTACCACAGCCGATGTTTGCGGCCCAGGTCTTTCGAAGTCGGAGATCTAGTCCTTCGACTCAAGCAAGATGGACACGAGAAGTTCGAATCCCCATGGTTGGGACCGTATATTGTTACTAAAGTTATTCCGGGAGGAGCTTATCGGTTGAAGGACAGGAAATCGGGCAAGGACGAACCAAACCCGTGGAACGTGGCGCAGCTATGACGCTTCTATACTTAGAAGAAAGTCAATATAGTACCAACTATGTAAGCATACATTGTATCTGAAGAGCTCGCAAGTTTTCAGACGCACTCTTTTCCTTTCAGGGCACCGAGTGGGGCTGAAAGATTTTTAATGAGGCGGGCTTGCGATGCTGCAATATAGCATGGTTGAAATAAAAATATTGGTGGCATATACCTTTTTCAAGCTAGGCTCGGGGGCTCGAACCCGACAAATTTACAATATATTCGACTTCCAAACATCTATCAACTTACAAGCCTTGGTTCTATGAAAAAACCTCACGAACAATAAACATAGTCACGCCAATCGAGATACTCGGGGGCTCGAAGGAAAAATCATAACACAAGAATTTGCCTTGACTTTACACAAGTCTCGCAATTGATAATTACAATATATACGACTTAGAGATATATACAACTATGCGTGTTGGCTTAAACCTAACGCATCTGAGAGAAAAGAAAAAGAATTCCTATATCAAGCTATATATGTTTACGTTCTCCCCTGCACCACGAACATTCAGGGTGGAATCAGTGTATCGAAACTCCTAAAAGAAAGCAATATCTACCCGAAGAAGTTTATTAACCATTATCTCGGCGACAGGGGATACAATCACATCATACTTATCAATTTTCACGCTTCTCTTTGACGCTTTGCGGTAAAAAGTGTCGACAACCGTGCCAAACTCCACCTTTGAATGGCAGATCTTCAACCAGATTAAGGACAACTTGGCACCATCAATAATTTGAGCCTTCATAAAGTTATGGATGCTGCGCACATCCTTAAATTTACCCATAAGATCGGGAAGATTATTGGGCTGAGGGTTTCAAAGAAACATGGCATTATATACCATGCCCAAGGTACTAGTACAGAAGTCAAGGAAATCCCGAACTCGGGCGGCTCGATACTGAAATTGCACAATTCGGCGAGTGCGATCTTCATCTGCCCAGAAATCATTGTCGTTCGCCCGATCAAGTCGAAGAAGGGCCTCGACCCGCGAATTCACTCTTTGTTCTTCGGCGGCAGCATCCAGAAACGAGCATGTGAGCAACATAAGGAAGAAACAATATAGCGCAAAAAGGGATACGAAGAATATCAAGGGAGCAGCAAAAGGAGGCAGTATCTACAAAAAAGGGAAAAGAAAAGGAAGCACGAGTTGGTCTACTTGACCTCCGTCCGAGCAGTGCTAGCAGAAGCGGAAGACTTCAGGTCGAGGAAGGCGATGAGTTTCTTCGAGAAAGCTTTGGCGTCCTTGATACGTCCAAAACATATCTACTTTCCCGAACACTTTTGCTATTGTTTTGCCTCTATTTTGTGTATTTTGGATACAACTAACACGGACTAACGCTGTTTTCAGCAGAATTGCCCTTGTGTCTCGTTTTTGTGCAGAAACTCAACTTTCAGGAAAATCCCCGGAGTTTATTCCAATGGGCCTATTTTCATAGAAGAGGGACGGAGCCAGAAGACCAGAAGGAGGGGGGCCACGAGGCGCCAACCCCATAAGGCGGCGCGGTGGGCCCCTGGGCCGCGCCGCCCTATGGTGGCGACGCCTCGGGCAGCCCCAGGTGCCCCCCTCTGGACTACTTAACGTCTTCGACCTAAAAACGCACGGGGGGTTAGAAGAAATCGCCAGAAGACATCCAGAACACCGCCGCCATCGCAAAACTCCATCTCGGGACCAGAAACTCCGTTCTGGCACTCCGCCGGGACGGGGAATTGGAGGAGATCATCGCCATCATCACCACCGATGCCTCTCCATCGACCAGCCATGTTTCCCCCATCCATGTGTGAGTAATTCCCCGCTGTAGGCTGAAGGGGATGGTAGGGATTGGATGAGATTGGTCATGTAATAGCATAAGATTGTTAGGGCATAGTGCCTAGTGTCCGTAATTGGTACTTTTATGATATTGTTGCAACTTGTTATGCTTAATGCTTGTCACTAGGGCCCGAGTGCCATGATCTCAGATCTGAACATGTTATCAGTTCATGATGATATTCATTGCTTTATGATCTTACCTGCAAGTTGTATACACATATTGTTGTCCGGAACCCGAGGCCCCAAAGTGATAGAAATTGGGACAACCGAAGGGGAAGGCGGTGATATGAGGATCACATGTGTTCACGGAGTGTTAATGCTTTGCTCCGGTGCACTATTAAAAGGAGTACCTTAATTTCCAGTAGATTCCCTAGAGGCCCGGCTGCCACCGGCCGGTAGGACAAAAGATGTTGTGCAAGTTTCTCATTGCGAGCACGTACGACTATATATGGAACACATGCCTATTGATTGATTAGTACTTGGATACCGTTTTATTACTATCTCGCAAATGCCCTACCTTGATTGTTACATGAGTTTCTCTCATCCATGCAACGCCCGTTCATCCATCCCCTGTGCCTACGATATTTTAATCCTGTTGTTTACTATAATCACTACTGCTGTCTTTGTTACATCGTTGCCGATATTTCACTATCGCTACTCGCTATAAAGCTGTTACTACCGATAAACTCTTGCGAGCAAGTCTATTTCCAGGTGCAGCTGAATTGACAACTCCGCTGTTAAGGCTTACAAATATTCTTTGGCTCCCCTTGTGTCGAATCAATAAATTGGGTTTTACTTCCCTCGAAGACTGTTGCGATCCCCTATACTTGTGGGTCATCAGTCCTTCACCAAAACCTTCCATTTCTCCGAGTTCAAGCCTTTGGGTGTACCAGCCTTCACCCAGCCAACTTTCTGGCCGCTGGCCGCGACAAAGGCAATGGTCCCTTCGACCCCAATCTTCAAGCTAGCTTGACGATAGGCCAACGCCGGGTCTTCCTTCCCCCAGGAAATGTTGGGCAAGCTGAGAGAAGATCTCCGGCTGGGTATCCTTCAGGAAGAAGTGGGGGAAGACGCGCTTTAGTGCAGCCCATGCGGAAGAAATGCACGTGCGCGCCAAGTCGCAGTTTATCTCAAGAATATCGAGAGCGTCAATAAGACGATCATCGGATTCTTGGTTCAAAGTATACTACTCACCCATTTTCCCTAATGGAGAAAAGCAGGAGTTCATCAACACCAAAGATAATTAAAAACAAGGAAAAGCAGGAGGTAAAGGGAAGCACGGCTTACTCAAAAATCTCCGGGATTGCGTTTTGAAATGCTCCAATATACTATTTTCGCGCTCGACTTGCCGGGCCTCTTTGTCGCTCAAAGCGTCTTCAGCGGCTTGAAGCCTCTGGCGAAGACCTTTGACAGCGGCGGCATCCTTTTCAGCCTTCTTGCGAGCTGTCTCGCTGGCTTTGAGCTTGGCTTCCAGGTCATCGGCGCGTTCCTCGGCACGGCGAAGTACATCTGAAAGAAAAAGGGTTAGAAGACGCAAAAACAAGATAGGGATATGTAACATGTCAAGAGCAGCAAAGTTTTACCTCTTAAAGTGGCGGCCCCAGCACAGAACCCGATAAATCGGGAGCCTAGGTTGACCAGTTCTTTCATCAAGGGCTGCAATAAATTGACAAGACAGAAAACAACGTCAGGGGAGGAAAATCTTTCGGGCTAAACAAAAAAGGAGACAAGGAGTGAAAGGAAACTTACATCCTCAAGGAGAGGACCCGACGTAGTCCCAGTAGCAAGCTCTTGTGTGCTATCAGCCCCGCTTTTCGCTTTCTTCGACTTCGGTGCTCGGGGGCTGGGCACTGGAGTTGGTGCTTCTGTGTTATGCTGCGGAAAAGGCGAAGCTTCTGAACCAACACGACGTTCCTCGGAAAGAACCAGCGTATTGGAGGTGCTCGTGGGAGCTGGCCCATGAGCTTCGGGTTCTTCCTCCTCTTCCCCCCTTGTCAGCTCTGTCAATATAGCAGTAAAACAGAACATAAGGGAACCGAAAGGAAAAGAGATAGGCAAAAACAAAAAAAGAAATAACTTACGAGCTGACGGCGCCGGTCATGGTAAAGGGGTTGAAGGCTTCTAGATCATCCGGAGAAGATTCCTCGGCAGCTGGATCAGCGAGTTTGGACACGCCGGAATCTTCGTCATCGTTTCTTGTTCTCTTGCGCCCATCCGGAGAAGCGGCAGGAGGAGGACACATGGAGTGAGCAGAGTCAGAAAGTTGTTCCGACTCTGTGTGTTTATCTGAGGAACCCGCAAATCTTTGAGACCCTGCGGGTTCACTCTCAGGAAGGGAGGACTCTTGCGAGTCGTCGGCAACAACAACCCGCTCATCCACTTCCCCACCTTAAGGTAGTGGGGGAAGAGAGGAGAGAGTTTGGTGATTCTACAAGGTACAAAGCAAGAGAAGACAAGAAAATTAATACACAAAAGGGAAAACAACAGTAGTAAAAAAACAGGAAATATAACTCGAAAGAAAGCACTTACTTCGGGAAGGGCGTGGCTACCACTAAATGGCTCCACGCGACAGGATGAAGGGACTTCATGGTTCTTGTTCAAGGAAGTGAAGCGGCGGACGAGTTTCTCTAAATATTTCACAGAAAGATCGTCGGAAATCTGGTCGGCATCTTCAGCACCCGAATACATCTAAAGAGGATTTTTGCGAGCCTGCAGAGGCTGCACTCGAATCTGAAGGAAATATGCAATGATTTGCACAACCAACAGTTCTGCCCCGTTAGTATATTGAAGCTCGTGGATGCGGGTAATCAGGGCGTCAGTGGCCACTTTTTCTTCGGCTTTGGCCTCCGCGTCCCAAGACTTGCGCCTCTGAACATCAAAGGGCACAAGACCGTATTCTTGGGCAGAA
The DNA here is from genome assembly GCF_022539505.1 of Lolium rigidum. NCBI lineage: Eukaryota > Viridiplantae > Streptophyta > Magnoliopsida > Poales > Poaceae > Lolium > Lolium rigidum. The sequence goes on from NC_061509.1 coordinate 224,170,625, forward strand.
GAAGACTCATCCTTGATGTAAAGCCATTTCCTGCGCCAGCCTTGGACGGAGTCGGAAAACTTCACGTCAAAGTAGTCGACATCGGGACGGACGCGGATGCAAATGCCACCCATGTTGTAGATGACGTTCTTCGAGTTGTTGCGCCGGAGGAAGAAAATGCATTTCCAGAGTCCCCAGTGAGGGTGGATGCCCAGGAAACACTCACAGGGGGTGATAAAGATGGAGATATGGAGAAGAGAATTTGGGGTCAGCTGGTGCAGCTGGATCCCGTAAATAAAAAAGCAAACCACGAAGGAATTCGTGGACATGAACAGCTAGGTCGCGAGTGAGGAAGTCGACGAAAGTTACCCGGAATCCAATGGGAGGATGAGGAGAGGTCTCGTCTCCAGGCATCTTCATGGCCTCCTTCTTCAGCAGGCCCATCTTCTTCCGAAGCTTGTGGTCTTGGGCGGAAAGCTTTGACCTCGCCTAGCCACAGATCTTAGCTTTCTCCACGAGCTCGTCGGTGCCTGGGGCACGGTTTTTTGCACTGCTTGGTGCACGGAGCCACGGAGGGTAGTTCGGTGGAGAACAAAAGGAGAAGAAGGAGAGCGTGTGCGCAAAGAGGTCGAGAAGCAACAATGGTGGAGAGAGGGAGAGAGGATTTGTGCGGCGCAGCGAAGGGGATGAATGAGGAGTAAGAACTGAATTTATAGGAAGAAGACGATGCGTCCAGCCATTGGATGAAAAGGGGGAGAGTTCCGAACCCTACGCGTGTCCAAAGGGTAAAATGATCTCATCGCTTCGTTTTTACTGAAGGGAAGTTACTTCGCTTGTGTCGGGAATTCTGGAGTACGTGTGCGCCCCACTTGCGCGGCGTGTCGACGGTGCAGAGCTTCGGACCCACGACCCAGTGGGTTGACAGGAGTCGTGGCTTCCCAAGGTGGGCGTACGTGGCTATTGTCAGAAGTGACGTCATTCAAGAAAGCTTCGAGTGGTGGAACAAAATATAGCGACAAAAAATTTCGAGTTCTAAAAAAGTGCATTGTTAAATGGAAAAACTTCGAGAGCCTATGATCAGATGCAAGCATCTGTTCACATGCTCGGGGGCTACTCTCATCAGAAGTATTTTTTATACTTCTGATAAGAGGATAAGGCGAAAGAAAAAATACAGAGTTGGCCAAAGTAGCAAAAGTTGAGCCTACAGCCAAGTGCAAACACTCGGATGTAGCCTCGGGGGCTACTCCCATCGGGAGCGCTGGTCGTGCACCCGATGAAATATGAGGAAGAAGAAAAAAAAAGAATGACAAGACAATACAGAATTGCAGACGAAGTATTTTTATCGTACATCTTCGAGTTACATATGACTCATCATGTACTCCCATCAGGAGATCAAGATATTGTCATCAGAAACTCGAAGAAATTCACAATTCCAGCAGCCGACAAAGGCACTCGACAATATATTCTCAGAGCGCGTCTGCCACGGTAAAAACTCTGAATGCCGTAACTTAAAAGAGTTTACGAAGATAAGTCCCCAGGATCCATCCTGTGTGGCATGGTATCGCACCCGAATGCGCTCTCCCACTTCATCCGTATCAACAGATGTGAAGAAAAATCCTAGCGGACACGTTAGGTACTCGATTAAACATAACTGGGATTCGATTCACGATAAGTCCTTAAGCGGCGCGTGTCGAATTATGCCAGTGTCCCGAGTTCAAGTCCAGGGACTTGAGCTTGAAGTAGGTTTATGAGGGTTTGCCACAAGAGCAGTAAACGGGTACCTGATCCGTCAGATGAACAAGCCCCATCTACCAATATCCCTGTACAAAATAGATGTTAAGCAAAATATTCGACTCTATGATATATAAATATGCGACTCAATTCTACGATGGAGATTTTACTTGATTCTACGATTCAAGAAAAATCTCGGGGGCTACTGATATAGGCATGCTGAATGGGCCTGACGATAAGGTACCCGAGGTTATCTGGAGGCACACGACTCGAAGCTTCCAAGGCCCAGAAGCTCGGGAACCTCGATAAGGAATATAGAGTTGTATTAGGAATCATGAATCATGTAACAATATGGGAGTCTCGGACGGCTTCTCAGAGTTTGTAACTTATACGACACGAAATCCCTCGGCTCTTCCTCCTATATAAAGGGGAGCCGAGGGGAGAGAAGGTGATCGAATCTATTGTCAACACACACCCTAATTTCTGAGTCGAGCACCTTTTCAGCTGAACCTTCGAGATCTACTTGCCCTCTACTTTCTACGAAACCCTAAGTCTACAATCCGTAGGCATTGAGAAGTTCATACCTTGTCAACATGTAGACATTACTACATGATATCAAATCATGTCAATATAACATAATAATATAGATCTAAGTAACACATTAGTATTGCAATAAAAAAATGGATCTAACTGCATGAATAAACAATGGAATTTAACTCACTATATAATCTAGTCTCACTGCCAAAAAGCATTGCGCTTAGAGTAGATCCTAGCTACAAATAAAAGGTAAACATAGAAAACCTAACAACGTAAACGTGCTAGTGGGCGAGGGCGCAGTCTCGTGCCTTCGTGTCCACAGTGGAGGTCGAGAACGAGCCGGTTTGACCGGAGGTATCAGCGGCAAGTCCAGCCTACGAATGTGTGGATCAGCGCGACTCCAAAGCAATGTGCCACACGGGAGTTCATTGGCATTCTATCGAGGAAGATTTTCGTCTAAAAGCTAGCTTCCGCCTCAGCGACGAGTCGTAGTCTAAAGAGGGGGGCAGTTGTGGAGTGGAGTGAGAGCAGATAAGGTTGTTGGTTCTGATTTATATACAAGAAAGTTGCAAGGGTTGGGTTGGTTGGGCCGATGGGCCTATATTTTCCCATGATTTTTCCAATGTTGGAGTTATACAAACGGTTTCAGCCAGATTAGTTGTCTAGCATCAGAAATATCACACACCCCGGAGCGTGCTCCTCTTGCTCTAGAGCATGCTCCTCCTCTGAGTTAGACCCCGTGAGATCGATGATGCTTTACCCAACACTATTGCGCTGTGAGGAATGGTCCTCCTCTGCATCTGACGGCGCGAGGTTGATCCAACCTAGAGTGGAGTCGCAGGCAGTCATGGTACATATGTGGAAAGGCCGCCTATGGGAAGAGTGAGCGTCGCATTTAAACGGTGCGAAGCTTTTGAGTTCCCATTTCAAACAAAAACGGTGAACTTGAAGGAATATTTCATGACCAAGATGTTCACAAACGGTTTTCAATATATTCAATGTTTGTGATACATATCTGAAACTGGGTGTGATACATATTGTAGCATACGATTTCCATATAAGAAAGCGTGTGCCATCTTTGTTGTCCTCTAAATTTCTTTAGCCTTCATCTTCGTAGGAGGACCAGCCAAAGTACGAGGGGGAGGATCCAGCTTGGTGATAAGTAGGTGGGAGGGATTGCTCCTCCTCCGTGACCGGAGATGCTTGTCTCCCTCTACCACCAGAGGTGTCTGCTCTACATGGCGACGCTACGCCAGCGGGCACTGACTTATGCAAGAGAGGTGAGCGATTTTCTTGCCACGAACCATGTAGAAGTGTTGTGTGTCCACCATAGTTGTGGTGTGTGCTAAGAGGGCAGAGGTTGTGGGTGGGGAATGTAGCGTGGCTAAGGAAGAATGATCGTAGGAGATGCATATATGGCACGTGAGACTACGACGAAGAGGTTACACGCATCGACGAAATACCATGAGGCAACGTCGGGAAAGTCCTGCACACCACTTTTCATTTATTATTGTTTGGAACGAGTAGAAGAAAATGAGATAGGCACATTAAAGGGAATTTTGCAAAAAGTTGCACACGGTGGACTATATTCTAACCATTTGCGATGGTGAGCACATATATTGACGCTTATTTTGAAATTGGCCGTGTGCGGATATAATTTTACAGTCGAGTTGTACCCACGAAGGGGACTGCCGGGACTCTAGGCATACAGTTCAAATAATAGGGTGTAAGAGTTGTTGCGCACCACACACACACAAAAGGAGTTATGTGTGCAATGGAGGGCCTTAAAAGACCCTATCTCTACTAGTGATGTATGTTGTTTCCTCTCAAGATGAGATTGCTTGTTATCTTATTTTTTGAAATGAGTAAAAAAATAGCCATTTTCCTTAATTAAGAAGAAACGAGTTGGCTGATTTACTAGTGGAAAATCGATAGAAAATGCTACAAATGCATCAATGTCATCATGGAACATGACCACAGTGGGCACCACCATCCGACCTGTCCACACTTTATGGATTAGACCTTTTATGACTTTACCATTGCACACATAAGGAAATGTCTATGGGCCATGCAGAAGATGGCTTATGCCCCATTTTAAAAATCGTATGAAAGTCCTGCACCCGAGCGTGAAGCTCACCACATCACACACGTTTTGAAATATGCAACCGTGTGTGACACAATGCAAACGATTACGGGTAAACCACTTGTGTGATTCCTTTGCTCTTTCAGATCATTTATTTCTTCTAAACTGTGTGTAATGTTTTGCTTCTTCATGTTCCCATTTCGTGTTCACGCACTTTAGCCGCATTCCCTTCACTCCCGGCTCTTTTATAAATACATTGAGTGTCACCGGTAGCTCGTACCTCCTTATAAAGTTGGAAAAATCCACAGGAATAGTGCCTCAAGGCAGAAAATATGGGGCGAGTTACCTAGCACATCGCACGCACATATCTCGGATGGAGGCGGAGTAAGGGTAGAATTGTCCGCAACACCTCGAGGAGGAGCATGGGCATCTGGTTTCCTGGCACTCAATAACGCATGGGGAAGGCGCACCCCCTCCTCCGCCACCACTGTTGAGTTGTTGGTGGAGGAAACGAAGTTGGTGTAGGTCTCCAACACATCAAGGTGTCGTGTGGAAATCCATGTGTGTCGCGTGGCTAGCAGTACCCCTTCTAGGATCTGCACAATGGCTACTCACATGAATATCTGCTATACCAAATTTATGAAGTAAAAGTTGAGAAAAAGTCCTAGGCGTGATGAACATGATGATTTTAGATTTGGTTGAACATCATGATTTTGTGACATGCTAAAAATTGGTCTTCATACAAAATGTTTGTACAAAGGTGTGGAAGACTCTAAGTCATTTGAGATGTGGAAGTGTGATAGAACTCAAGACATGGTTCTATATGTGATATTATAACTGTTGCTTCAAATGCCTAATGTATTTTAGCGACTTGAGTTTTATGAACATGATGAACTTGTTTATTAAGTTGATGTCTTGCTCGTGGACGATCAAGAGTCCAAGCTTGGGAAAGTGTTGATGAGTGCATTTTCGAAGCATATTTACCTTATGTTTTTGCAATAGTAGTGATAGGATTTTAGTATTTTATGGCGGTACCTTGCACCTTTTATGCTTGTTTCCACATGATCCAAAAGTATGAAGGTATTAATGAACATGTCATTTGGAGCTGACATATTGGACATAAATATGATTGTTTGAATTGATAAAAGTCTTTTAAATGATTTTAAACGCACCTAGGTGAAAGGTCATTGCGAGAGGCTACTCCAAAGGGTTTAACGACCTCCGGTTTGGGAAGAGCCCGCTCTTACGGCGCGCCGAAACATGAAGCACGGACCTCTCCTCGTCAAATATGTTCATCCCGCGAAGACGGATGTGAGATCTGACATTCATAGCCACCAGAAATCGCAGAAACCTTACCTCCAGAAGGGATCTAGAGGGGGAATTTTCATAGGGCACCATTCTTGTTGCTACACGGATCATTGTAAAAAGGCATTATCTCCTTCATCATCAACCGCTGCATCTCCATCACCATCTCCATTCCAATCTCATCTTGTTGTAATTTCACTTGCTATTGAGTGAGTAATTTACCATGTTCTTGGGGAGATGGAGAAATCCTAGAAATATTATGATATGAAATAAAGTTGTCTTATAAATTTATTCATGATTGTGTGTTAGCTTTCTCTCTAAAAATTATGCGAAGTTGAACATGTAATATTTTCCTTCGGGGCTAGATATGGAATTAACTTTGGACATATGGTAGTATATTCAGTTCTACATGACATAACGTATCGGTGTGCTATTAATGTGGTCAAAGGGGATAAGGAGATATTCACAAGGTTCATATCAATATCTACGGGGAAACCCTTAATTATGAGGGATTGGAGCAGCTTTCTTACGGTCATCATAGTGGTTATTCGGGATAAAATAATCGATGGCTTTCTATGTGATCACCTTTTTATGGAACTCTCCCCCCACACGTTATGAGGAAAGAAATAGATTTATCCTAATCATGAGCAATACCAATGCTAGAGCTGGATCCTATATTCCCCGAGAACATTCTCCTTATTGAAGTTTCATTTCTATTTGCATAGCGATTTTCTTTCCCGTTTACTTTACTTTTCAGTCATTACTTTACCCACACCACAAATCTCTTTAAAACACTCTTACTTAGAATCAAGGGCAACTTATACCATTGATAGTTAGTGACGAGGGGCATAAAGACCTTAACCAAATAGCTCTCTGTGGTTCAATACTCTTACTGTTGAAACTAGATACAATATAACTGTGCAGTTGCAGTCATCAAAGATACTAAGAGGTAACGAGATCAAATCTCCTAGATGATGTAGCCGTTTCACTTGTCGATCTCAAGATCGTGATGACGATCCTTCTGGCGCTTGATGCATGTAAAATGCATACATGAACTTTGTCCTTTATCATATTGAATTTCCACATATTTGCAACTTATATGATGATAATACCTTGTTTTACATTTATTTTTTGGGATTTACCAATGATCCCCTTTATTTGGTTTATAACCCTGCAAAACAGGAAAACCCTGTTTCGTGTATTTTTCACTTTCAGAGACCTATACGGAGTCAATTTGACCTAGGATTTTTGGAGCATCATTTTTCACCGGGAGGAACATAACAGACTTTTGGAGCACACCTGGAAGGCCCGAGGAGCGAACGAGGCCAGGTGGCGCGGCCCAACTTCCTGGCCGCGCCACCCACCTCCGTTTGAACCTCGATCGTCCGATTGACTTGATTCTTTCTCCCAACGACGTATTTAGCCCCCAAAATAACTATATATATGACCCCGGAGAGTTCTCGGGAGGAGAACGCCGCAGAAAGGCAGAAACACCAAAACAGAGGCTGTTGTAGAGAAGATTGGAGGGGAAAATCCGTCGGGATCACCGCCGGAGGGATCTCCACCTTCTCCAACGTCTTCATCATCATCACCATGACCAAGAGAGAGTAGTCCACCTTTGAACTACGGGTTTGTGGCAGTAGCTTGATCTATTTCTCTCATGTTCTTCATAGTATTTAATGCCATATGAGCTGCCTATTTGTAATACATATGTGGTTGATCCTTGTTCTATGATATTGTTATATGACATCTGATAGTATTATATTTGTGAGATGTGTTGATAGATGCATATTATGTACCCGTTCTTAAGTTTATGTTATGATCCAACATCTATGCAAGAACGTGTGTGGGTGATGTGTGTGTTAGATGGAGTAGAAAGGTTTTAGTGATTGGATAGTGACAAAAAATTATGGCTTTGCCTTTCTTTTGCTACCTGACTAGGGATAAAGTGAATGCATGTGCTATATTCATCATGTGACATCAATGATGATCTTGTTTGTTCAAGGTAGCATATTTGATATTCAAACTTCATGTCAAAGTACTTATTGCTATGCTCTATTAATTCTTAATACAATACAATGTTGATGAAGTTTCATTCTTGTGGAGCATAAGAGAGGTGTGTTCCATCATCTCTATGTTAGGACGTGATGCCCACATTAATATCTGATCTTACCTGTAGTATGATTTGTACCTTCATATCTCATTGATGAATTGCTTTTTGTCCACCATAACTTTACGAGAAAATAGTCAAGTGAACCCATGAACCCCGGTCCACTTTTTGTCCCAAGAAACACATTTATTTGCATTTACATTATTTTCTATTAGCTGCACTATTTTATTTCGAAAATACAAAAACATTTATCTTTCTTGTTTGCAGCCAAAACCCCAAAAACAATCAATATCTTTACAGTTTTTTACTTAGTTACTTTGTCTAGTTTAGTTTACTGCTTGTTTTATTACTACTTGTGTTATTTACTGACGCGAAACCTTGCGCTTGACAACCACACGGTGGAGTTGGGGACACAAGGCATTTACTTACCTGCAGGATTGCTTGAAGAAGAGAGAAGATAATACTTTTCCATCCAGTTCCCGATCAAACTCGCGAGTTACCCTTGTGAGGAAGATACTCCCTTGATACAACACTCTGCACTTGGAGTCCCAGCATATTAAGATTCTTTTTAGCATTTTAATTTACAGCTATCAAGAAGTATTTTCTGGCGCCGTTGCCAGGGAGCTGAAGGAGTTATATCACAGTGGTTGCTGCGTGGTGAAGCACAAGTAAGTTCCCACGGCTACTGCAAGTATTTTCTGGCGCCGTTGCCGGGGAGCTGAGAAGAGTTACACCATAGAGTATTTTCTGGCGCCTGAAGAAATTTCTGGCACCGGGTCTCACCAAATCTTGGGGAGGTAATATCACTGTGAGCTCTCCTATCTCTTTTAGATTTTGCATCGTATTTTATTTGTCTTGTTTTTAGTCTTTGTTTGCTTGTTTTTAGGTTTTGCTTGTTAGTTCCCTTTCTTAAAAAATTGAAAAACCCATAAAAATGAAAATATCAAAAATACTCATGGTATGGCTACTAGTCAAGATAAAAATGTCAAATTACCAGAGGAGTATAAAAATGCTATGATAGTTATGAAATACAAAGAATCATGTAAAGGGAAACGACTAAAAAGTTTTTTAAGACTTCTAAATAAAGCTGTTACTAAGTTGCTTACACTTTATGAAAGGTCTTGTAACTTTTGTTGTGGTGAGCACTTTGATTTCCTATGCAAATCCCATAAACAACATGTTCCCTCATGTAATACTTATAGTTATGCTCATGGGATGGAAGAAATAGAACAATTTGTGAGCTTTATGCCAGCCTTTGAATTAAAGTCTTTCCTTGATGATATCTATGTAGTGGTGTGACTCCTGATTGTGACTTTGTGGTCTATACTATCCTAAATCATTTCATAGACGATTTTTATGACAATATCTATGTTCTTGACCATAATGAAAATAACCGCATAGGCCGAGAAAACACTAGTTCATTACATGAAGAAGAAAATGAATAAGTCATAGTTTCATCTAAGCTTGCAGAAGAGTGGGATCTTCCCCCTTCATCACCCACATATGATGATAACTCTAAAACTGATTATATATGCTCTAGATGATGGCTAATTTTTGCTTGAAAATCCTCCATGCTTAGAAAGTAATATGTTATGTGGGGATGAAAATGATAAATTTGATGTTTGTGATAATGCTCTCATACATGAGAATCCCATGTTATTATTAAAATCCCCTATTTACACAATAAAGTAGAAATATGATTATGTTGGGAAATACTTGTATGGTTTGCAACTATCTTATGCATATGAGAAATTTATTGCAGCTATGATGTCATGATTACAAGTGGTAATAATAATTTGTTTTTAAAGAGGAAAGCATGATCATGAATCCCTCAATAAATTTAGTGATCCTCTCTATATGCCACAATTCTCTAAGATTCATGATTCAAATAGTTACACTATTGACTTTCCTTCAAGCAAATGCAATTACTATGAAAGAGGAGGATATAAACAACCTCTATATACTAATGATAATTATAAAATGCATTTACCTACGATATATATTCTTTGGTATACTCTTATTGGCTCTTACTCATTTATATATTAAATACCAATGCATAGGAAGAAAGTTAGACCTCGTTACTACTTGTTGCATATTTCATGTTGTGTGCTAATGTGCTTTAAAGTGTTAAATATATTTATTGGTATGATCACACCATGGAACCCTGGTATATTGTCTTCATATATTATTTATAATAATTAGAATAAGATAATCAATAAGCATCACTCCTACAAGTTCATTGTTCCTACAATCAAGTAAGTAAGTCTAGCTATATGGCTATAAAGAAAGTGTTGTACGGGAGGCAATCCGAGATGTTTTTATTTGTGCTTTTTATTTTTACATGCTTGTAGTAGCATGTTAGTTTTATTTTAGTTTACTCTCCGGTTTTTAAATAAAGTATCAAGTTTTTACCCATTTGGATGTTTAAAGTTGCAAACATAATATGCAGCTGCTGATTCCTGCGTTACACTTTTAAAATGCACGATTTTACTAGTTTTTACTGGTAGCTCCAAAAAAATTATAATTAATACTGTAGATAAAACATTTCATCCTATATATTCACTTAAATTGGCTTAATTTTATGAGGTGTCTAAGTCAAGAAAAAAATCATTTTTTCTGTAGCAAAAGTTCTGGACAGATTCTGCCTTGTTTTCTTAGATGCATTCCTTTGTGTATCAAGGTGATTTTTACATGGATACTTTGATATGATACAATGAGTATAACATTATTTGCTATATGTTTCATGAATATATAATTTTATTCTTGAGTAAAATAGCAGCAAGCATGATTTATTTGTATCTCTAATGTCACTCATAGAAAAGAATGGGTAGAAAAGTTTGTGCTAAAGTTTTTTCACGGGGAATAGAGGAATATCACACTATTATGATTCAAGTATGATGAAGATCAAAATATTGGGGATTCCCATGAAACCCCACTGGACTCATTTTAAAATCTCTAGTTTGAGCACCTCTAAACACTGTTTTTTGAGCAACATCGAATTTTCGCGAAAACTTGAAGTGCCCTTGTTTTATTTGTGTCTAGTTTTGTTTTGTTTTGTTTTGTGAGAGGACCATATTATTGAGTGTTTATGATGCATATGCATGATCTACTGTACCAAACTCTTTATCTCTGAATGTTCAAAGTAAAATAAGTTGCATACTCTTAAAGAAAAGAAGGAATGGTTAAAAGCTGAAATTTATTTTGTGTATTGTATCTCTAGTTTCACATGCTTTACTGAGTGATGATTTTTTATGTGTCTCATTCAGTATTACTTCTTGCTAGTATACATATATGTTTAATTTTAAGTATCATTGTTTTATGATGAATGAATAGTCTATGGATACTATTGCATGTTTTTAGACCTCTTGCTAGCCAAAAGATTTGAATTCTTACACAAGCATAGAATTGTTTCCAAGATTAACTCAAATCCAATGTCTACCATACATAGAACTTTCTATTCCAACTATAATGTGTGTGTTTTCCTCCAAACTTTTCAAAAATTTCTTTTTGTGTAATTTGAAACTCTTAAGAAAGTAATGTTTGGTAGGAAATACCAATATGCATGTTGTTGGTTTGATTGATTATGAGTAATGAGTAATGAGCTAGACCGTAACCATGTTTACTGGGGAAGTCTTTCAACATTGCACTTTTGGGGTATTGCACCCTGCGTTTATCATCATTTATTTTGTTTTGTTGATGGCTATCTCTTGTGAAATAAGTAGAGGTTATTTAAGAAAGCAAGCATGCATTATTAGAGAAGAGTAATGGGCCACTAAACGAAGCCATGCTTAATCATGGTAAAAGTTTCGGCAACGAGCATCCTCAATAGGAAGAGTGAAAAAAATAGTTGTGTGAAAAAAGAGTTGTGAAAAAAAGAGTATGCGAAAAGAAACAAAAGGAGTATGAGAAAAAAGTGAGAGAGAGAGAGAGATAGTCAGAGAGGATGCTCAACGTCTGTTGTTCATGTTGTTCCGGTATACATGGCCTATAGTTGAGATGCACATATTCTTTGGTACTTTGTACAGGTGACATGAAGGTGTCCCATTACGATACTTGGTGTATGTCGAAAAGTCTTGGTAACCCGGAGTTGAGTAATAAGAGGTGTAGTCCTTTGCATTCAAGAAAATGAGGCAACACTTGCTCATAAGAGATCTAACTCATGACACATAGATATCTTTATACATGAGATACTTGGTACCCCATCCTTATTATTATTGTTGACTTGAATTAAATATCTCAAAACCATGTTTTATGCTCTATACTTTTATATTGTGTTGGAGCTTTAGCACATGCATTCCCTACTTACTTTCTTGTGTTCAAGAGTCAAAAGAAAATATTCCTGAAAAGAGAATACACAAAGTCTTCCAACAATTCCATAGGATGTTCTCAAGCATGCTTTATGATTCATAATACTTTTCATTCATGATTACTTACAATGATATTTACTTTTATACATGCTATGTAGAATGTAAGAGTTGTCAATTTATGAGTTCATGTTACTTGTTGTTATTCACTATTGATTAAACCTTGTGATACTTTGTATGATTTAGAAGCTATACATTATAAACTCCAAAGTTCATGTTAGTTTTATCACCTTTATGCTCGGGACGAGTGATACGTCTCCGACGTATCGATAATTTCTTATGTTCCATGCCACATTATTGATGATATCTACATGTTTTATGCATACTTTATGTCATATTTATGCGTTTTCCGGAACTAACCTATTGACGAGATGCCGAAGTGCCGCTGCTATTTTCTCGCTGTTTTTGGTTTCGTAAATCCTAGTAAGGAAATATTCTCGGAATTGGACGAAATCAACGCCAAGGGTCCTATTTTTCCACGAAGCTTCCGAAGTCCGAAGGGGAAACGAAGTGGGGCCACGAGGTGGGGACACGAGAGGCGGCGCGGCCCAAGCCCCGGCCGCTCCGGCCTAGTGTGTGGTCCCACCGAGACCCTCCGAGGCTGCCCTTCCGCCTACTTAAGGTCTCCGTCGCGAAAACCCTATTATGTTCGACGAAACCAGAGAAAACCTTCCAGAGCCGCCGCCATCGCGAAGCCAAGATCTGGGGGACATGAGTCTCTGTTCCGGCACGCCGCCGGGACGGGGAAGTGCCCCGGAAGGCTCCTCCATCGACACCACCGCCATCTCCATCAACGCCGTTATCTCCCATGAGGAGGGAGTAGTTCTCCATCGAGGCTCGGGGCTGTACCTGTAGCTATGTGGTTCATCTCTCTCCTATGTACTTCAATACAATAATCTCATGAGCTGCCTTACATGATTGAGATTCATATGATGATGCTTGTAATCTAGATGTCATTATGCTAGTCAAGTGGATTTTACTTATGTGATCTCCGGAGACTCCTTGTCCCACGTGTGTAAAGGTGACAAGCGTGTGCACCGTGTGGGTCTCTTAGGCTATATTTCACGTAATACTTATTCACCGTTATGAATGGCATAGTGAAGTGCTTATTTATATCTCTTTATGATTGCAATGTGTTTTGTATCACAATATATATGTGTGCTACTCTAGTGATGTTATTAAAGTAGTTCATTCCTCCCGCACGGTGTAATGGTGACAAGTGTGTGCATCGTGTAGTACTTGGCGTAGGCTATGATTGTGATCTCTTGTAGATTATGAAGTTAACTATTGCTATGATAGTATTGATGTGATCTATTCCTCCTTTCGTAGTGTGAAGGTGACAGTGTGTATGCTATGTCAGTACTTGGTTTGGTTATGTTGATCTGTCATGCACTCTAAGGTTATTTAAACATGAACATCAAATATTGTGGAGCTTGTTAACTCCGGCATTGAGGGTTCGTGTAATCATACACAGTTAGTGGTGTTCATCATCCAACAAGAGGGTGTAGAGTCTAGCATCTATCTATTTATTCTGTTATGTGATCAAAGTTGAGAGTGTCCACTAGTGAAAGTATGATCCCTAGGCCTTATTCCTAAATACTGCTATCGATGTTTGTTTACTGTTTTACTGCATCTTTACTTCCTCGCAATATTACCACCATCAACCACACACCAGTCCCGGACAGCAAAGCACTTTTCCGGTGCCGTTGCTACTACTTACATTTATTCATACCACCTCGTATTTCACTATCTCTTCGCCGAACTAGTGCACCTATTAGGTGTGTTGGGGACACAAGAGACTTCTTGCTTTGTGGTTGCAGTGGTTGCATGAGAGGGATATCTTTGACCTCTTCCTCCCTGAGTTCGATAAACCTTGGGTGATCCACTTAAGGGAAACTTGCTGCTGTTCTACAAACCTCTGCTCTTGGAGGCCCAACACTGTCTACAAGAATAGAAGCACCCATAGACATCAACGAGCATAGGTTAAGCTTGGGGATGTTGATGCATGTAAAATGCATAAATGAACTTTGTCCTTTATCATATTGAATTCCCACATATTTGCAAGATATATGATGATAATACCATGTTTTACAATGATTTTTGGGGATTTAGCAATGATCCCCTTTATTTGGTTTATAACCCCGCAAAACAGGAAAATCCTGTTTCGCGTATTTTTTTTCACTTTTAGAGACCTATACGGACTCAAATTGACCTGAGAGTTTTGGAGCTTCATTTTTTCACCGGGAGGAACATAATGGACTTTTGGAGCACACCTGGAGAGGACCGAGGAGCGAACGAGGCCAGGTGGCGCGGCCCAACTTCCTGGCCGCGCCACCCACCTCCGTTCGCACCTCGATCGTCCGATTGCCCTGATTCTTTCGCCCACCGACGTATTTTTCCCTAAAAACGACTATATATATGGCCCCGAAGAGTTCTCGGGAGGAGAGTGCCACAGAAAGATAGAAACACCAAAACGGAGGCTGCTGTAGAGAAGATTGGAGGGGAAAACTCCACCGGGATCACCGCCGGAGGGATCTCCACCTTCTCCAACGTTTTCATCATCATCACCATGACCAAGAGGAGTAGTCCACCTCTGGACTACGGGTTGTGGCAGTAGCTTGATCTATTTCTCTCATGGTCTTCATAGTATTTACTGCTATATGAGCTGCATATCATGATTATGGTCATATTTGTAATACATATGTGGTGGGTTCTTGTTCTATGAGATCTGATAGTATTATATTTGTGAGATGTGTTGGTAGATGCATATTATGTACCTCGTTCTTAAGTTTATGTTATGATCCAACATCTATGCAAGAGCGTGTGTGGGGTGATGTGTGTGTTAGATGGAGCAACAAGGTTTTAGTGATTGGATAGTGACAATATGTTCATGATATATTATGGCTTTGCCTTTCTTTTGCTACCTCACTAGGGATAAAGTGAATGCATGTGCTATGTTTATCATGTGACAGCAATGATGATCTTGTTTGTTCAAGGTTTTACTTCATGTCAAAGTACTTATTTCTATGCTCTATTAATTCTTAATACAAGATTGATGAAGTTTCATTTTTGTGGAGCATAAGAGAGGTGTGTTCCCTCATCTCTCTATTAGGACGTGATGACCATATGAATTTTTGATCTTACATATAATATGATATTTACCTTCATATCTCATTGCTGAATTGTTTTTTGTTCACCACAACTTTACGAGAGAATAGTCAAGTAAACCCATGAACCCCGGTCCACTTTTTATCATAAGAAACACCTTTATATTGCATTTACATTGTTTTCTATTAGCTGCACGATTTCATTCTGAAAATACAAAAAACATTTATCTTTCTTCTTTGCATCCAAGACACAAAAAACAATCAATCTCTTTACAATTTTTACTTAGTTACTTTGTCTAGTTTAGTTTCCTACTTGTTTTATTACTACTTGTGTTATTTACTTTCGGGAAACCTTGTGATTGGCAACCACACGGTGGAGTTGGTGAAAGGACGCGGATGTCACCTAGAGGGGGGGTGAATAGGCGGTTTAAAACTTTTACAAAATGGGCTTAACAAATGCGGAATAAAACTAGAGTTTCTTTTGTCAATCCCAAAGCCTATATACTATAGTTCACCTATGTGCGCATACAACTTATGCTAAGCAATATAAGCAACTATGTGATAGCAAGATATATAACTTCAAGCACGATGATTATCACAAATTAAAGTGCGTAAGTAAAGAGCTCGGGTATAGAGATAACTGAGGCACGCGGGAGACGATGATTTATCCCGAAGTTCACACTCTTGCGAGTGCTAATCTCCATTGGAGAGGTGCGGTGAATTAGTGCTCCCGAACGCCACAAGAGGCCTCACTTTGAGGTGTGGTTGCTCGATGCACACCAACGCCACAAAGGCCTCACCCCAAGATGCGGTAGTCACACCACACACCGAGCGCCACGAAGGCCTCACCTTATTCTCCGGTGACCCATTCCACAAAGGCCTAGACCACGGTTCCACTAAGGGATTTCCTTTGAGGTGGAAACCGGGCCTTACGCAAAGCTTGGGGCACGCATCCACAACTTCATCGGAGGCTCCCAAGAAATCGCCACAAAGGCCTAAAAGCCGTCTAGGGTTCCAAGAATCCAAGAGTAACAAGATCCTCACTTTCACTTCCATGAATTACCGTGGAAAGCTCAAACCGATGCACCAAATGCAATAGCAAATCCTTCACTCCCAAATTCCACCAAAGCTACAAAAGCTTGTGGGGGAATAAGAGAGGAAGAATAAAGGAAATCCACAAAGAACTCCAAGTTTCTCCAAGATATAGATCTAGGTGGTTCCTCTCACAAAGAGAGGGATTTGATTGGTGAAGATGTAGATCTAGATCTTCTCTATCTTTTCTCTCAAATGGATGCAAGATTCATTGGAGGGAGAGGGAGATAGCAAGCTCAAAGAAGGTCAACAATGGGGGCAAAAACGAGCTCAAAAGTCGGGAACCTTTGGGGAAGAAGGCCCCTTAAATAGGTCCCAAAAGATCTGACTGTTCTGGTAAAAAAATGTACCTGACCAACAGTGCTGGGGTGCTCCCGGTAGCAGTGCCTGGGTGCACCCAGCGGCAGTGCCGCCATCCGTGATAAAACCCAGGCATCCGATACGAAAACCTTAAGAACTTCTGCGTCCGGACTCCGATTTCGATGATCTTGGGCTCGTTGAAATCACAACAACAAGGTATACAATAATATGCATAGAAACATCATAGTCCAGCAATGGAGTATATAAAGAGATGAATAAAGGTTTTACCTATCTATGAAAGACAACCCGGTAAAACCTCAAATATGAAAATGCAACAACTTGAGTTAGGAAATTTGGAATTAGGTGAAACCAATTTTGTTCTAAAGAGGATGACAAGAGATACCCCCACAAAGAGTGAAAACCTTATGAACAAGTGCGTAAATTTTTCAATGGATTTAAGAGTGAAACCTCTCAATACGAGAAACCGAGAAAAACTCCAGTATAAAAAATGCAACAAGTGATTCATGCGGAATCCATTTTCGATGATCCAGAGCTTGACATGGAAATAAACACAAACTCTAAAACACCACATGGATAAGATCCAAATAACAACCAAGAAAGATGATGCAAGGATGCAAAGGTTTGAGCTCTCCGACGGATACGATCGAGTTAATCACTCGAGAGCCCTCTTGATAGTACGACAACTAAACTATAAACCGGTATCCAACTACACCATAAGACCAGTAAGAAAGAAACCCTATCAAGATCAAACCTTAACCTTGCACGTTTCACTTGAGCTCGATGATGATGATCCTGACCGCAACAAGATGGGACACATTTCTTGATTGTGCTTGCTTGACGAAGTCTTGTGGATTGCTCCCCCATAATCTACCATGGGAGAGCTTCTTCTTCGGCACATCTTCACATATCCATGATCACCATATGGATGGCAAGATTCAGCATATGATCTCTTCGAGTTGACTCATAGTGCACACGCACTTCATTTCTTCATTTTTCATCATGTTGATGTCTTGAAGTTAAACTTGAGGGCTCACTTCATGTTCATCTTCAAGAAGGGATTTCTATTTTCGTGCCCCTGGTTCGTTAGTTGTACTCAGTTTTCCCCAGCCTCTTAACATTTCCTTAGTTTTCCCCTCCCTCTAGTTTGAAACCCGTCGCAGACGCTCGGACGGGAGGGTTGTCGTCTGGTCAGAGGCTTTGTCGTTAACGGTGACGGCTAGGGAGCCGCGGTGGTTGTGAATTGACTGTTGACCCAATGAGACACATCGGACTGGAAGATCTCACACAAAGATTTCCCCTAAAAAAAACCTTTCCCCTCCGCCCCTCCGCCGCCACGCCGTCCTGCCTCCTACCTTATGGCGTCGCCCGCCACTGAGCCGCCCCCGCCCCCGCCACCACCCCCGGGAGGCGGAGAGGGCTTCGCCTCCACTAGATCTACCCCTTTCGCGCTAGAGTTTTTCATGCCGTCTGGTGTGCCGATTCTGCCCCTCAACCACGGAGAAGATTGGGAATCGGAGGGATCTAACGCATGGATTCCATCTGGGTAAGCATCGTCTGCCTATGTGAATTAACAGTATGCAGTTTTTGAGCGTGAATCGTTGTTGCTGAACTAACTATGTTGCTTTTCGAATAGGATCCAGCGCTGGCTTTTCGGCTGGTGGTTAGGCTGGATACTAGCTTTTTGCGTGGTTCTGAATGCAATATGAGCGGATTTTACATCCCAGCGGTGGTTGCAACCACCATCTCGTTCAGGAATTTGAAAGAAAACATCTAGGCTATGTACAAAACCTGGGGCCCTCGCGATTCAGTTGATTTCGAATATTTCGATAGCACGGAGGGAAGAAATGTTCCACTAACTTCCGACGAGGATCTAGGAATTATTTTTTGCTTTGAATGCTTCTTGCCATGTTGGTAAAATTCGTATCCATGTGGATAGGATCCAGGCATCATCTGGTGTTGGGGCATAATCAGATGGTCAGGCATCATGTCTTTCTATTGTTGCTCCATCTGCTAATAGTGTGCGCTGCCGCGCTCCTTGTAGGTCCACAGCAGCACCATCTGTCCCCAGTGCTAGTGGTAGCCAGATCGTTCTTGCGGTCGATGTGGAGGACGATGGAGATATTGAGGATCAGTCTCCTCAAGATGATGAGGATGAGTTGATGTTTCCTGAATTGGTAGATCGATGCAGTAAGCAAGCAATGGAGGATCAATACATGGAAGATATTGCACAAGGTGCCAGATTTGATGACACTGATGATGAAGAGAAGGCTGAGAACAATGACAGCCTCGTTTTAGCCGATTACGAAGGTGATGACTTGCCAACAATTGAGTGGAACAGGGCGGATCCTCAGCTTGCAGAAGGCACCGTATTTCAAACGATGATGGACTACCGTAATGCACTTACTACATATTGTATTCTCTCCAAGAATGATTATGAGGTTATTAAAAGTGAGCCAGGTAGGTTCACAGTTAAATGCCCATACAAGAGGTGTAGGTGGAGGCTGCATGCATCCACAATGCTCAGAAGCACCCTGGTTCAGGTACTACGCCAACCAGTTGTGTATTTTAGATCACGGTGTAAAATTTGTTAACGGTTACTGACATCCCTTATCATTATGTTTCATATAAAGAAGAACTCGATCGGCCATTGTTGTCCACCTCAAGGGGGAGCGCCAGAGGAGAAAACAAAGCTAGCGAAGACTAGGTGGTTGGCAGATGCAATCATAGATTGGCTGAGAGAAATTCCTTCACTTGGTCCAACAGTGCTCCAAAAAAAACATGAATGAGAAGTATGATATACATATACCTTACATGAGGATGTTCTATGCAAAGGAACTGGCTCTTGATAGGATCAATGGTCCATGGAATGAAAGCTTTTAGTTGCTTTACACTTTCAAAGCTGAAGTGGAGATGGCTAGTCCAGGCAGTGTTGTAGCGATAGAAAAGCATACAGTTCCCTACAAATTGAAAAGCGGGAGGATAATGCATAAGGAATGTTTTAGAAGGGCTTTTGTTTGTTTGAAAGCTTGTTGGAAAGGCTTTCTGGACGGTTGCAGGCCTTATTTGGCCGTGGATGCAACAGCTCTTCATGGCAGGTTTAAAGGACAGCTAGTTGCCGCTACTGCTGTTGATGGACACCATTGGATGTTCCCTATTGCTTATAGAGTTTTGGAGGTTGAGTCATAGGAAAGTTGGACATGGTTTCTGCATAATTTGCGTGACCTTATAGGTCAACCACCAGGACTTGTTATCCACACATACGCTTGCAAAGGTTTGGAGTGTGCAGTAGAAGCGGTATTCCCTGGAGTGGTGAATAGGGAATGTATGCGACACTTGGTACATAATTTTACAAAGAAATTCAAGGGTAAAGTTTTTACTGACAACCTATGGCCAGCTTCATACACATGCAGCAGTAGGAAGTATCTGTTTCATTTGGATGTGTTGTATAAACAAAAACCCGGGGTGAAGGAGTACTTGGATGAACATCATGGTAGGGTGTGGTCAAGAAGCCAATTCAATTAAATATTCAAGGTAGACTATGTAACAAGTAACCTTGCGGAGAGTTTCAATGGAAAGGTCAAGTAATTGAAAGGGCTTATGTTGTGGCAAATATTTGATAAGATTAGGCAGATGATAATGATAAAGATCGATCTGCGTCAAAGAATTGCAGCCAACAAATATCAAGGCCATCTCATGCTCCCATCTTTGATTAAGTCTTTGCATGCTAGGGCAAAACAAATGAAGATAAAATGCATCAGAAAAGGAATGGAGGCAGAGGTAACCTACACTAACAAGAAAATAGGCAGTGGAGGTATCCAGTGAGTTTGGTTGATATGACATGCCAATGTAGGCGATGGCAGATCCGGGGGATACCCTGCATACACGCATTGTTTTTCATGAGTGTTATAGGGGGTGAAGAAGGTTTAGTTGATCAGTATGTGTCAGAGTATTTCTCTGTTGCCAAATTTAGGGCTGCATATGCTATGAATGTTCCTACCTAGTTGGGAAAAGACCAATGGATGAAAGTCGATCCAGGCTTCAAACTGTACTCTCCAGTTTTGACTAGACCGGCAGGTAGGCCGAGGAAGAATAGGATCAGAGCTAGTGCAGAGGGTGGTGCATCGATTCGAAAACCTAAGTGCAAACGTTGTGGAATCCCTGGACACATTGCTAGGCTTTGTAAAAATCAAGTTGACCCAGCTTTTGGAATGTAAGATCAGGCGGGAGCAGCAAATGCAGAGGAGAATGAAGCAGCAAGTAAACATGAGCAGATTGAAGCAGCAATTCAACATGAGGAGATTGAAGCAGCGATTCAACATGAGGATATTGATCGAGAGCTGCTTGAACCGATGGATGAAGAGCTGCTTGAACCGATGGATCGAGAGCTGCTTGAACCGATGGATGAAGAGTTGCTTGAACTGATGGATCGAGAGCTGCTTGAACTGATGGATCGAGAGCAGAGGGCACAGATGGATTGAGAGGCGCTTGAACTGATGGATCGAGAGCAGAGGGAACAGATGGATCGAGAGGCCGGTGAAGAACTGGTGCGCCAGATGAGAGAACAGTTGGAAGAGCAGATTGTACAAGCAAGGGAAGAAAATGCATTAGAAGAAAGAGCACAAGCTTCGTATGATATGGTTGTCTTTGCACAACCCGAAGAAAAGAAGAAGAACAAGAAAGAGGGCAAAAGGAAGGTAGTCTCCGGTAATATCCCTGGCAGGGTTACCCGGAGTAAGGTGGTGGCCCTAGCGAGTCACACCAGGAGCAAGAGAAAGATTTGAACAATTAATTTGAATTTGTATGAACAATTTGTATTGGGGATCCTTTGTATGAATAATTTTTATTGGGGATCCCTTTCTATTGGGGATCCCTTTGTATGAACAATTTGTATTGGGGATCCCTTTGTATGTTGAATAATCACAATAATGTATGTGTTATTGCAAGTTTTCTATGGTCATGCACCTCGAATAAGTTCATCGCTTAAGCCACATTTATCATTTTCTAAGTGACTAAACTCAAAAAAAAATAGTTTTGGGTTTAGTTTAATTCAAAATAATTCAAAACATGGTGGAACCTTTCCATGGAGTCTTGTTATGTTACCTACAACCTAGAGAAATAATAATGGAAAAGGAAATATAGAGATATGAAGTTTTTCCCAAAACCACTTCCTAGTCCATGAGCTACTAGCTATGAAGATGCAGGGCTTTCTACATAACACACCTCCCAAATACCAACTATGCTTACAAACTTTGTCCAAATGAGTCCAAATACGTCACACTTGTGTATCTTTGAATTGCAAACAATATCACGTCGGCCAAAATGTAATATATTGTTCAAATAACACAATCTAACAATTTTTATGCCAAAAGATTCAATTTCCCTTACTCCCTTTATTATTTGGGTGCCCCTGTTTTACTTAGTTTTACTCAGTTTTCCCCCTCTGGGTCCACTTGTTTTACTCAGTCCTACTCAGTTTTGCCCTTCCGATAAACATTTCCTCACTTTTCTCCCTCTTAGTTCTACTAAGTTTCCTCACTTGTACTCACTGGCTGATCTCTGATTTGTCGAGATGTATGTCACACGGATCTTGGTTGGTTGACAGCTCAACGTATGCTTGCACCGTTGGATCATTTATGATCGGACAACCTGTATATCTCTCTCTATCTCGACAGACGCATACGGAGAGAAGAGCAGAGCACATACCTACCAACCCTGGCAGTCGCATAGTCCTGTCGCATCTTCCTCTCTCCTATTTCCTCTCTTACTCTGGCGACCGCGGCGGCGCGGATCTGCAGCGTGCATGCGGCGGCGCTCTAAGAGTGCCGGTGAGGATCTAACCCTCAGAAATATTTGAAATGTCTCTCTCTGTCTCACTTTCGTTTCTCTTCTTAGATTTGTTGCTGATGAAGAAAACCAAGACGGCGGCCGTGCCGACAGCGGTCATCGATGCCAAGAACATTGAAGACATTGCCTACAACATCGCTTCGACGGAGATCGTGCGAATCGATGCCAAGACGATTGAAGCCATCGTCTACAACAGCGATGCGAATCCGCCGATCCAGCCCCCCTCATATCCGTCGCTGATGAAGAACACCAAGACGGCGGCCGTGCCGACAGTGGTCATCGATGCTAAGAACATTGAAGCCATCGCCTACAACATCACTGCGACGGTGCAGATCCAGCCTTCAATGTCAGAGCCTGCCGATGTCTCACTTCCGTTGCCCTCCTCAGATCCGTTGCTGATGAAGAACACCAAGACGGCGGCCGTGCCGACAGTGGTCATCGATGCCAAGAACATTGAAGCCATCGCCTACAACATCGCTGTGACGTATCGCCCTCCTCAGATCCGTCGCTGATGAAGTACACCAAGACGGCGCCGGTGCCAAGTGTGGTTGCGAAGCCGTAGATCCAGCACATCGCTGCGCGGCCGTGTTTGACGCCGCAAATGGGATAAATTATGATAAATTTGTTCGAACTACTACCTCCGTCTAAAAAAAAGCTTCTCCACTTTCTCGATGTGTCCATGCACATCCGTATGTATGATTTGAATTCTATCCCAACTTGATTGGGAATATTGATATGTATTTAATCCGTGAGGCTGGTACATGCTTTCACTTTTGGGATCCCTTCACTTTTATAAGATGTTCATGCATGCTAAAATTATAGCACAACTAGGAAATTGTACGCCAAAATACAGTGGTTACAACCACACCAAAATACAGTACTACCTCTGTCCATAAATAGATGCCAAAAATTTATCTAAATTTGAATGTATCTAGACATAATTTAGTGTATAGATACATCCGAATTTAAATAAATTTTTGGCATCTATTTATGGACGGAGGGAGTACTATATAGCTGGTGGGGACCCCTTGTCAGTGAGAGGACGCGACGGTTCGCATCGGCCACTACCAACTGATCCATTCTCTCCTCTCATCTCCACCACCGCCGCTCCATTCTCTCCTCTCCACATCAAAATGCCGCGCCGTCTGAATACCACCTACTCGATGCTTGGCCTTAACGGCCGCACGCTGCCTCCACCACCACCACAGCCAGAGCCGGAGCCGGAGCCGCAGGCCGACGTGGAGTACAGCTCCGCCGACGATGAGGACCCATGGTTCGCGGCGTGGCACAAGGCCTACATCACAGACGCAGAAGCAGAGGCGGCGGAGGAGGCAGCGCCGTCGGGCGAGCCGGAGCAGGCGGCGATCCTTGCATCGCTAAACGTGCAACGATACCAGCGGTTGAAGGAGGAGTAGCGCGAGTTCGTCAACGACGCGAATCTCGAGCACGTCCTCGAGATCTCGCGCCAGCGAGCGGCCACGGAGGAGGCGGGATGGCGCCTCATGGAGGCGGAGCGACAGAAGCTCGCAGAGCTCAACGCTCATCGCCACTACGAGGCGTTCGCCCGCCAGCACGCGAGCCGCGCCGAGATCGAAGCTTCTCGGGAAAAGCTGGAAGCGCGGGGATAGCGCCGCCGGCAAGCCCCTGCGACGCCGGCCGCCATGCTCCACCGCCACATGCGCGAAGCAAGGGAGGAGAAGCGGGCACGGACGCAGACGGCAATGGCGAAAAACAACGACGAGGCAGGGCGTCCCAACCGACGGCCAGTAGATCAGGATTAAGTTTAGGGTGTTTAAGTTTTAGTTATGTTTAAATTTGAGCTACTTTTGTATAAATTTCGTATGAATTTGGGTTTCTAAATATCATTTTAAATTTCAAAATCTATCGGGGTTGGCGTATGGGGGGCGCCGGTGTGGGAGCAGCATCCCCAAATTTTAAATTTCAAAATACTATTTGGGTGCTGCCGGTGGAGATATATGGTTTTCTCTAAATAAACAGACGACCCCACTGGTCATTGGCTGCGCAGCCCCACAGAGCGGCAATATATGTCTTTTCCTGAAAAATACACGACCCCACTGGTCATTGGCTGCGGCAGCCCCACAGAGCGGCAATATATGTCTTTTCCTGAAAAATACACAACCCCACTGGTCATTGGCTGCGGCAGCCCTATAGAGCGGCCCCATTTTCCATTGGCAGCACCGCGTATACAATCAGGAAATAAAATGGCCCACACGTCAGCGATAGATGGATGACTGCTCCGACGTGTCTCCTGACCCTACCCGTCAGCACGAGACGGTCAGGGAGGAACTGCCCATGTGCAGCCCCACTCGTCAGATTAACGGTCAAGGCCTCTGACCAGACGGCAATCGGCTGTTCCAGCATCTGCGAGGGGTTTCAAACTAGAGGGAGGGGAAAACTAAGGAAAAACTAACGAGCTGGGGAAAACTGAGTTCAACTAAGGGCCCGATGGCACGGAAATAGAAAGCCCCTTCAAGAAATACTTGACACTTGATATTCTTCATCAGTTTCTTCTTATTGTAGCCTTGAAGCCAACATATGATTCAAGCATTGCCTATGGACAACTCCTACAAATGTAACTCAACACAAACATTAGTCCGTAGGGATTGTCATTAATTACCAAAACCACACATGGGGGATCCATGCACTTTCAGCCGGGGACACAAGGCATTTACTTACCTGCAGTATTGCTTGAAGAAGAGAGAAGAGAATACTTTTCCATCCAGTTCCCCGAGAGTTCGATATAAACCCTCGCAGGCAAACAGAGCCCGTGAGGCTCATGCAGTCGCGAATCCGTAGGAGCCGCGACTAATGCGGACCTTAGTCGCGGTTCGGGAGGCGAACCGCGACCAAAGGCTCCGGGCCCGTGGCGCGTCGGTCAAGCGGCTGCACGTGGGGCGCGGAGTAGTCGCTGTTGGCCGGTGCCAACCGCGACTGAAGCAGGTGCTCGAAGGCTCTTAGTCGCTAGGCCAGGCCAACCGGGACTAAAGCCCCCCCCCTCATATATACCCATCCAACAGCCAACACTTAGCCATTTGGAGCCATTCTTCTTCACAAACTTCACAAGTGGGTGTTAGGTTTGCTTTTGGTTCCTCTTATGCACATAAGGTGTTTGATGAAATGCCCCAAGAGCATGAAACATGATATGAAGTGTTGGAGCCACACTTGAGCTTTCTCATTTATTTTTTCCCTCCTCGATCGCGGTTAGCAACTTGAACCTTTCATGTGTCGTTGATAAAATATGCATGTGTGTGTAGTTCATTGTTTAATTTATATTGTTTGTAGCTAGTTAGTTTAACAAATGCATGATGGTTAATTATATATTTTATATTATAATAATGCAGATGAATCGACAATGGATGTACGGTAACCGACTCTCCGTCGAGTTCAAGACGGGTTTGAAAGATTTCCCGTAGTGGCTAATGCGAACAAGCTGTGGGGGTTTTGTTATCCGTCCATGTGTTAACCGTAAGAATCGAAGTGGTTACTCTTCCTCAAGAGATGTTCATGCACCTGCTTCGGCACGGTTTCATGCCAAGCTATAATTGTTGGACCAAGCATGGAGAAAGAGGGGTTATAATGGAAGAAGATGAAGAAGGGGATGATTTCATCGATGAAAGCTATCTTGCTCATTTCGGTGATACTTTCATGGAGGATGTCAAGGTGAAGGGGAAGGTGAGGGGGAAGGTGAAGAAGAGGCACGTGATGATCCCGTTGATGATCTTGGCTCGGACCATTGCTCGATGCACGGAGACGCGTCGGAACCGAAAGAGAGAGGGAGAATTTGGATCGCATGTTAGAGGATCACAGTGAAGGCGCCTGTACTCGGATGCGATGATGGTCCGAAAAGTGCTGGGCTGCACAACCGGATTTGTCGAAATGGAAGGCACAGGCAGGTGTAGCCGATCGGCATTTGAAAACTTGCTGAAAATGTTGAAGAATATGTTTCCAAAGAATAACGAGTTGCCCGCCACTACGTACGAAGCAAAGAAGGTTGTCTCGCCCTCTGAGGTTTAGTGGTTCTGAAGATACATGCATGCATCAACGACCGCATCCTCTACCGCGGTGAATACGAGAATTTGAATGAATGTCCGGTATGCACTGCATTGCGTTATAAGATCAGAGGCGATGACCGTGGTGACGATGTTGAGGGCCGTAAACCCGTGAAGAGGGTTCCCGCCAAGGTGATGTGGTATGCTCCTATAATACCACGGTTGAAACGTCCGTTCAGGAACAAAGAGCATGCCAAGTTGTTGCGATGGCACAAAGAGGACCAGGTAAGTCGGACGGGGAGTTGAGACACCCCGCATGGAACGCAATGGAGAAAGATCGACGAGAGTTCAAAGATTTTGCAGCCGACGCAAGGAACATAAGATTTGGTCTAAGTACGGATGGCATGAATCCTTTTGGCGAGCAGAGCCCAAGCCCATAGTACCTGGCTCGTGACTCTATGCATCTACAACCTTCCTCCTTGGTTGTGCATGAAGCGGAAGTTCATTATGATGCCAGTTGCTCATCCAAGGTCCGAAGCAACCCGGCAACGACATCGATGTGTACCTAAGGCCATTAGTTGATGAACTTTTACAACTGTGGGGCAGACCCGGTGTCCGTGTGTGGGATGAGCATAAAGAAGAGGAATTTGACCTACGAGCGTTGCTTTTCGTAACCATCAACGATTGGCCTGCTCTTAGTAACCTTTCGGACTCGTCAAACAAGGGATACAATGCATGCACGCATCGCTTACATGAGACCGAAAGTGTACATTTGCCAAATTGTAAGAAGAACGTGTACCTTGGGCATCGTCGATTTCTTCCGAAAGGTCATCCAAGAAGAAAGAAAGGCAAGGCATTACAACGGCAAGGCGGATCACCGGCCGGGCCTCGCGGAACACACTCGGTCTGAGGTATTTGATATGGTCAAGGATTTGAAAGTCATCTTTGGAAAGGGTCCTCGTGACAATCGCTCCGAAGGGAGCCGACGGGCACGTAGCCATGTGGAAGAAGAAATCTATATTCCGGGAGCTAGAATATTGGAAAGTCTCTAGAAGTCCGCTCTGCAATCGACGTGATGCACGTTACGAAGAATATTTGCGTGAACATCCTAAGCTTCTTGGGCGTGTATGGGAAGTCAAATGATACAAAGGAAGCACGTCGTGACCAAAGAAGTTTGAAAGACCCCGATGACCGGCATCCGGAACGGTTTCCAAGGTCGTGCCGCCTACGCTCCGACCAAAGAAGAGAAGGTCATCTTTTTTGAATGCCCGAGCAGTGATGAAGGTCCCGTCAGGATTCTCGTCCAATATAAAGGGAATAATAAACATGGCGGAGAAAAAAGTTCCAAAACCTCGAAGTCTCACGATCGCCACGTGATTATGACGCAATTGCTTCCGATTGGCTTTGAGGGGGCTCCCTGCCGGAAAATGTTCGAGTAGCCATCGTGAAGCTATGTGCATTCCTCAATGCAATCTCTCGAAGGTAATCAATCCGAAGTTCTACCACGGTTACAGAACGATGTGATCCAATGTCTTGTCAGCTTTCGAGTTGGTGTTCCCGCCATCCTTCTTCAATATTATGACGCACCTCCCGGTTCACCTAGTCGATGAGATTTCCATTCTCGGTCCCGTATTTCTACACAATATGTTCCCCTTCGAGAGGTTCATGGGAATATTAAAGAAATATGTTCGTAACCGGTGCTAGGCCGAAGGAAGCATCGCCAAGGGCTGTGGAAATGAGGAGGTAATTGAGCTTTGTGTTGACTTTGTTCCTGACCTTAAGCCGATTGGTCTTCCTCAATCGCGGCACGAGGGGAGACTAAGTGGAAAAGGCAGGATCGGAAGGAAATCAACGATATGTATGGATGGCCATTCTCTGACTGAAGCACACCACACAGTTCTGACCAATTCCAGCTTGGTGGCTCCGCACTTTGAGAAACACAAGAATATTTTACGCTCGGACAACCCCGAGAAGCCCGAATCCTGGATTAGGAAGGCCCACATGGAGACTTTCGGCAGTTGGTTGAGAAAACATTTAATGAGTGACGATCATGTTGTAGATCAGCCGTACATGTTGGCCAAGACACCATCTTCGACTATAACGACTTTCCAAGGGTACGAGATAAATGGGAATACATTTTACACGATCGCCCAAGATAAAAAGAGCACCAACCAAAACAAGTGGTGTCCACTTTGATGCAAAGAACCGAGAATGGGCAAAAGGTCACATATTATGGTTACATAGAGGAGATATGGGAACTTGACTATGGACCCTCCTTTAGGGTCCCTTTGTTCCCAGGCAAATGGTTCAAGCTAACAGAGGTGGGGTAAAGGTGGACCAAGCAATAACGGAATGACAATGGTGGATTTCAACAATCTTGGTTACCTTGACGAACCATTCGTCCTAGCTAAAGATGTCGCTCTGAGTTTTCTATGTGAAGGACATGAGTAGCAAACCGAGGAAACGGGAAGATAAGAAAACGATCAAGTACATCATGCGATGATCCAAAGCGCCACATTGTTCTTTCGTGGGAAAAGAAACATCGTGGGAGTGGAGGACAAGACGGACATGTCGAAGATTATAATATGTTTGCTGAAATTCCGCCCTTCAAAGTGAACACCGACCCAAGCATTAAGTTAAATGATGAGGATGCTCCATGGATACGGCACAATCGTAAGGAAGCAGTGGACACAAGGGAAGAAATGATGTGTAATAATTTATTGTACCAAACTTTGTTGAATGAATCATGTGAATTATATTACCCGTGATGTGTTTGGTGTCCATTTTCGAATGATTCAATTGACTCGCAGATAGCACCGATGATACATGAAATTTGGAGTGACTAAGTCATACTCCCGCATACATGAAATTTGGAGTGACTAAGTCATACTCCCGCATACATGAAATTTGAGTGACTAAGTCATACTCCGCATACATGAAATTTGGAGTGACTAAGTCATACTCCCGCATACAGGAAATTTGGAGTGATCTAAGTCATACCTCATACATGAAATTTGAGTGATTTAGTCGAGTACTCCCGCCTCAGGCGTATAATACGCAGCTACTCGTAGTCTCTCATAGGCGCCGCCGCCGCGTACCGGTAGTCGTCGCCTCTAGGTTGCCGGCGTCGCTGGCCGCGGCCGGCCGCTGCCGCCGTCGGCGGGCGGCGCCGTGGCCTCGAACCGAGGGAGAGCGCAGCGGGGGATACCGCCGGGGCCGTGATGTAGTCCATGACGCTCTCCGCAGTCCCGCTCGTACCCGCCCACCATAGCCGACGGCCGCGCCTCGGGAAGCTTCAGAGGCAGACCGTACCTCCTCGACACCCGAAGGCGCGCGCCCTCTCGCCGCCGATTGATGAAGAAGGCGTCCCGCGTATGCTGGCTATCAGGGGACGGCCGCCGGGGATCCATCCTGCGTGCTCCGGCGTGAGGCTCGAGGCAGGGTAGCTGGTCCGTGATGGCGGCCCGGCGCGGGCACTCCGAGGGACCCGGAGGGACCCGCACGCCGCCGGCGCTTAGGTGCCCAGCCGGGGGGGGAGTATTCGCAGTCTTGAGGGCAAGGGCAGTTCGAGAGGCGCAAAGCTCCTCCACCCGCCGGTAGGTTAAGAGTGGGTGCGGTGGAAGCCATGAGAGAGTGATGAGAGACTGCAGAGATGGAGACGGTCGCCGGCCTACACCGTATGTGGTAGTGACAAATGGCGGGAAAAACGGGAGCGGGAAGACAGAGGCGTGGAAGAAAGAAAGGCGAGGGAAAAAGCGGTGGGAAGAAATTGGCGGGCAGCTCTGCTGCTGAAGAAAGAGGCCGGTAGAAATTGGCGGGAAACACCAGTGGGTGTTAGGCGGAAAGAGGCGGGAAGAAGAAATGGCGGAAGACGAGGTAGGAAGAGGGGGTCGGCGGAAATGTAGGCAGGGAAGAGGGCCAATCGAACTTTTGAATTGAATTAGTTTTATTTTTATGCACTTTTGAGAATTTGTATTTTTTTAAAATTTTGAATTGAAATTTTGTTTTTATTTTTTTCTGAATTTTTTGATATATTATTTGTATTTTTAAGATTTTTGAATTGAATTAGTTTTATTTTTATGAATTTTTTGATATATTATATGTATTTTAAACATTTTGAATTGAATTAGTTTTATTTTTCTTAATTTTTTGATATATTATTTGTATTTTTAACATATTGAAATGAATTAGTTTTATTTTTCTGAATTTTTTGATATATTATTTCTATTTTTAAGATTTTGAATTGAATTAGTTTTATTTTTCTGAATTTTTTGATATATTATTTGTATTTTTAAGATTTTGAATTGAATTAGTTTTATTTTTCTGAATTTTTTGATATATTATTTGTATTTTTAAGATTTTGAATTGGAATTAGTTTTTTTGTTCCGGAATGTTTTGAAATATTATTTGTATTTTTAAGATTTTGAATTGACAGCTAGGTTTTTTTTCGATTAGAAATAAGTCGGTGTACGTAGTCGTGTTGTGGCTGTGGCCAACCGCGACCAAAGGTCTGTTCCAGCAGAAGTCAAAACCGCCCAAAAATGAGACCAAAGGCCCCACGCCTATAAATACGCGCGGCGCGCGCACCTACCCTTCTTCCTCTCCTCGTCTTCCGCCGATGCCGCCGCCCTCTTCGTCGTCTCCGCCCGGATCGCCTCCACCGCGGCGTGCCTCGCCGACCGCCGCCCTCGTCGCCGCCGTCGATCTTCTTCCCGCGCCCCGCCCCGCCGTACGTCGTCGTCCCCTGCACACGCCGCCGAACACCCCCGGCCTGCACACGCGCGCCGCCGATCGAACCCCGCGCCCTGCACACGCCGCCGCCAGATGACGACGCGATGCCGCCGCCGCGCGCTTCGCCGCCGCCGGCCGCGACGGGGCCGCCGCCGCCAGCAGTGCGCCCCTCGCCGACCGCCCGCCCCCCCGCCCGCCCGGCTCAACGGCGCCGCCGCCGCCCACGCCGCGCGCGGCCGCGTGGCACGCGCGCAGATCCGGGCGAGATCGACGAAGGGACCGTGGCCGGCGCACGGGCCCCTTTTTTTTGTTTTTTTTTGTTTTTATTAATTATCTCACATTTTGTTAATTAAACATTGTACACTAAAATTTTCGACTTAAAAAAAGATTGTGTAAAGAAAACTAAAATTCTGACTTAAAAAAAAACTAAAATTTTGACTTAAAAAAGATTGTGTAAAAACTCAAAAGATTGTGTAAAGAAAACGCCCGAGGATCACTTCGTCCCGTGCCTCCGCCCCGTATGGTCCCACGTACCTACGTCACCGTCTTCCCCTCCATCTTTTTTTTTCTGGCCCGGCAATCTCATCCCCGGCCAAATCGAGCCGCCGCCAACCCAGCAGTGCGTCGAGCCATAGCGCGCCACTCCGCCTCCTCTCCTGCATCCCGAACCCACCTACACGCGATTCCGCTGTGCCGAGCGCCGCGAGCTGCCTCACCCCGTTGGATTCCTTGTCGTAAGGAAATCGGACTTGCCTACGTGAAGGACAATTCCGTCCAAAGTATATGCCGTTTCGTTGACCAAAAACGCGCAGGAGACTAGCCTTTTCGCCACCGCCGCCCTTTCGCCACCGCCCTTTCGTCACCGACCCCGCGGGGACACGGAGGGGGCGCGCGAGGCTCCCTCGCCTCCCCCTCCTTATACGCGCCGGCTTTTTTTTGTTTTTTTACGAGAGAGTGACCGGCACCGACCGTCCGCCACCGCCACCGCCCTTTCGCCACCGCCACCGCGTCTCCCGGGTCGCGCGGTCACCGCGAGGCGAGGTCGCATCATCCGCATACACACATCTAATACACGCGTCTCCCCTCTCGCCCCTCTCGCGCCCCTCTCTCTTTATATGTAGAAGAGATGTGATAATGCTGGCATATACACAATTAATTTGTTTTTACTACATGTTTTCGTGGACCGACATATGGCGGACGATAGAGCTGATCTCGATTCTCGACAACTATGATCCGGACCTTGAAGAACATATGTTCCGGCATCATAAAAGGCGATATTCTATATGCCGGCACTCGACAAGAAGAAGATGATATCTCTTCTTATCCGAAACCTTGAGGCAGAAGATGAAGCGGCGCCTCAAAGATAGATGAGTTAAGACAACGTCGATGAACGACCATCTTGAATTGGAAGCAAGTAACCACCTCCGCGCCGAGGTATATATATATATACATATTGAGCGTAGCCGGCGTGATACAACCAACTCCATTCGAATAAATGTGTACTAACGCCAGCCACTCTCTTTCTTACGCTAGCCCTCGGGCCGGACCGCTCGAAAAATCGAAAAGTATCGCCGCCAAAGCGTGGCGCAACCAAGACGAAGAACCAAACGTAACATGCACCATCGAGGTTGTCGATGAAGCAACCGGCGAGAAAGCCGCCGGAGCCCAAAGAAGAACGCTCACCAAGTTTATCGTTCAATGCGGAGCCGTTGTTAGAGACAACGCCCTCGACCACCGTCCAGAGAGGGAGAATGAGCCAAAGAAGGCGTCGCCTTTGGTTTCACCTTTGTCGCCACGAGAACAAAAAGGATTGGCTTCAACATGCTTATGGAAGATTGCCGTTCTACCTCCCAATACCTTGCACATTTACGAGGAGGCGGTACCAAGATTCAGAAAACAAGGAGCGGCGCAAGCTAGTCAAACAGTCATGCCCGCTAGAGATGCAGCCAACGACACCCTGGAAATACAGACAAATCTAGCCCATGACTCCAGGCTCAAGGCAGGTGCAAGACCGCATTTCAAAGGACAATATGAGAAACCGCAACATGATTGGCCGTAACTTGTGAAGCAAAGAACGAGTAGCCTTTGAAATATCGAAAAATAAGGAGTTAATGCGGCCAAGAAGGAGCACAATCATATTATGGGGCCAGAGGGTATCGTTTGGCAGCCTAAGTGGGAGAAGATGGAGAACGAGCTGACAGAGAACTGTGCACGGAGATGGGACCCAAGGGCCACAGGTACGGCATGGGGGACTACGAACCCAGAGATGGGAGTGTGTTTGGTCGCAAGGAAAATAATTAAACCCACCCAAAAGCTTATTGAGGCAATGAGGGATGCTCTGCGCAGGGAGGATCAAGTTCACCGCAGAGAACGACGCCCCGACAAAAGCCCTCGGAATCCCGAACACCGAGGACGTGTACGAGGGCGGGGCCTGGCCCCGTAGCAGGTTCCCCCGCAACGATGACCCGTACGGTTGCTGGCCGTAAGAGAAAGATGGATCGGGATGCAGATGTTGTGGCGAA